>NC_080704.1:64104155-64370418 GCF_030445035.2 Dasypus novemcinctus | reverse complement strand
TGTTTGTCATGGTGGGCCCTGGGTGAGGGGGAAGGAAGTGTTGAAAACATGGAATCAGTGTAAATGTGGGGCAATGGAATTGTTCAACAAAATCATGCAATGATGGTTACAGGACTTGTTAAATTACACCAAAAATGTATAAAGGTCTATATGCTAAAATTTAAACCATAATGTAGAACATAAGGTAACAAAAAATTTAGAAAATTGTGCAGTCTAAAATATAAACCATAATGTAAACTCAAATGAAACTATGTTTGAAAGCTATTATTTCAATATCTGTTTATATTATTTTTTGTCTTTATTTATTTTTTAATGTTGAATTAAAAAAATATGAGGTCCCCATATACCCCCTACCCCCTCACCCCACTACTCCCCTAACAACCTCCTCCATCATCATGGAATGTTCATTGCACTTGGTGAATACATCTCTGAGCACCGCTGCACCACATAGTCAATGATCCACATTATAGTTTACACTCTCCCCCAGTCCACCTTGTGGGCCATGGGAGGACAAACAATGTCTAGCAACTATCCCTTCAGTACCACCCAGGACGACTCCAAGTCCTCAAAATGCCCCCACATCACATCTCTTCTTCCCAATCCCTACCCTGCTGCAAATACAATAAGAACATGTAAAACAATCATTGAGGGACAAAGGGTTTGATGTTGAATATGTGGGAGAACCATATATTGTATATGTGAAATAGTGTGATCTAAAACTTATGTGAAGACAAACTTAATAATTAGAAAAAAAAAAAAAGGAGGTAGACACTGAGGGAGAAATGGAAGAAAGTGCCTTGCCAGTATACACACAGGGCAACACCAGTAGCAGTGATGAAAGATAAAATGTAAAAAAAAAAAGTGCTTTTTCATTTTTTACTTTTTGATATCTCAATTAATTTTTCCTTTATTTAATTTTTCTAAATTACTATGTATTCTATGTCTAACCTTTAAACCCATCACTATATTCCATTATACTCTTAATGGAACCTGTCAAAATATTTGGCTTCCTTTTTGACGTAGTTTTGGATGATAGAGAGGTTCAACTATGGTGGGGGAAGAGCACTTGTGTGGGGTGTTATTAGTGTCGGGCACACGGTTGGGAGGGAGTTCTCCAGGGCATGTATACAGGGGACATAAAACTTTTGGATATTTTCATAATGGTTTTATTTGGAAATGACAGATGAGAGAGTGCTGAATTCCTGACCAGGGGAGCTCTATCACATTCCCCAATGGAACAGCAACAATCCACCAAGTGCAATGGCAAAGACCAACAAAGATGGATGGCCCAGTGATGAGCTCTTGATACTGATGGCTCTGATTATGAGCCTGTGTGCTTGAAACATGAACTAGGCCTAGAGCTGCCGGGTGCCTAAGAGTTACCTCCTGAGAGCCTCCATGTGGCTCAAATGTGTCCACTCTCTAAGCCAATCTCAGCCTGTAGGTGTATGGCCTTTCCCCCAGCATGGGGCAAGACTCCCAGTGATGAGCCTCCATGGTGTCAAGGAATTATTACCAAGCACCAGCTGATGATGCAACTAGAAAAATCCTTGAATAAAGTGGTCAACTCAGATCAGCAGAATATCTCAGCCTACATGTAATATCATTTATTATATGTAGTGTGAAAAACTCATTTTTAACTTTGGGTAAAAGGGGGAAATGGAAAGGACAAGTGAGTTTATATGGCTATGAGTCTCCAAAAAAGATTCAGGAGGTCATCAGAGGGGTGATGCTTATGCATTCTTCAGCAGGGTACCAGAGACAGCCAAGGTAGAGGTAAACCCAGGTGCTGGTTTTCCTGAGGGCTGCAGAGTCCCACAGATTCTATGGTCATGGCAAGATGGCTCTGGAGTTCAAGGCCATGTCAGTTGGACCTACTTTGGAGCTTGTGTTCCTGAGTGTGATGGAGTTGGACTCAGATATGACCTTTCTACACATGCTTCTTCTCTTACTTTTACCAGACCTGTGGTTGGTGTTTGGGTTAGCATATACTCAGGAGTCCTGAATCTCTGGACTGTCCATGTGATGGCCAGGCCCTGGGCCTTTGCAGACCTGTGGCTCCTACCCTTTCATTTCTTGGACTTACCCTGACCAACTGACAGGGAGTTGAAGAGGGTCAAACACCACACCAGGGAGCCAAGAGTGCCTACAGCTGCAAGCAGGAGAATTGCGTCCATCATCCACGTGGAATCTATACCCCCTCTTGATGTAAAGGGGGACTGGACATAGCCATACCAGGGTCCACAGGATGGAGGAATAGAGTATGGATTAGATTGGACTTACTGGTATTCTGCTGGGGAACTATTTTGATTCGTAAGGGATGAAATCATGGTAGTGATGTAGAGAGCGTGGCCATGGTGGCTGTTGATGGTAGGGAGATGGAAAAAGAGATATGGTGTGGGGGCATTTTCAGGATTTGGAGTTTTCCTAGGTGGTGCTGGACATTGTGTGTCCTGTCGTAGCCCACGGGTTGGACTGGGGGAGTGGACTACAATGTGGACCACTGCGTGGTACAGTGGTGCTCCAGAGTATATTTGCTGGTTGCAGTTGATGTGCTGCAGTGATGCAAGGGGTTGATGGTGTGGGAGGGGTGAGGTGGGTGGGGTGGGGGGTATACGGGGACCTCATATTTTTTTAATGTAACATTTAAAAAATAAAGAAGAAAAATAAATTAAAATAAAATAAAAACCAAACAAACAAAAAGGATATTTGAGGTTCCCATATACCCCACTCCCCACACCCCTCACTCCTCCCAAATCAATGACTTCTTTCATTGGTGTGATGCATTCACTGCATTTGATGGGTGCATTTTGGAACATTGCTGTACAACATGTATTATAGTTTATGTTGTAGTTTACATTCTTCATGTGAGTAATCTTATAAAAGCGATGTAATTTTTAAAAATCTATTTTTCTGATATCAGTACAGGTACTCTTACCTTTTTTTGGTCATTGTTTGTGTGTAAAATTTTTTTCCTGCTATTCACTGTAAGTTCCTTGCTTTCCTGGGTCTAAGGTGAGGTTCTTGTAGACAGCATTTAAATGGGTCGCATTTCCTTATCCATTCTGACAATTTGTGTCTTTTGCTTGGAGAGTTTAATCCATTAATATTCAGTGTTATTACTGTCAAGGCATTACTTACATTAGCCATATTTTATTTATGTTTTACATATTGTGTTTTTATTTCTCTTTTTTAAGTTATTCTTACTAATAATCTGCCTTCTTACACTCTCCTATAACCCTCTCTCCTCTGTTTATTCCTTTCAACCTAAAGAACTCCCTTTAATATTTCTTGAAGTGAAAGTTTCTTTTTTACAAACTATCTTCATTTCTGTTTATCTCTGAATATTTTGAACTCTCACTCAAATTTGTTTTTTTTAAATAGTATCTCTTGATTTTTATTTTTTAGATTTTTACTTATTTCTCTCCTCTCCCCTGTTCTTCCCATTGTCTGCTCTCTGTGTCCAATCACAATGTGTTCCTCTGTGTCTGCTTGAATTCTCATTAGGCAGCTCCAGGAACCAATCCTAGGACCTTCCAGAGTGCGAGAGGGGATTACTCTCTTGTGCCACCTAAATTCCCTGTTCAGCTATACCTTCTTATTTTCTCTCCTCTCTGTCTCCTGTTGCACCATCTTGCTGCACCAGCTCTCTGCATTGGACAGCACTCCTGTGTGGGCCAGCTTGCCCTCATCAGGAGACCCTGGACATTGAACCCTGGACCTCTAATATGGTAGACAGGAGCCCAATTGGACGATCCACATGTGTTTCCCTCTCCCTTATATTTAAATGCCAACTTTACTGGACACAGAATTCTTGGCTGATAGTTTTTTCTTTTAGCACCTTAACTATGTCATACAACTGCCTTATTTCCTCCATGGCTTCAGATGAAAAGTCAGCACTTAATCTCATCAAGCTTCCCTTTTGTGTGATGAATATCCTTTCTGCAACTTTTGATATTCTCTCTCTGTCTTGACCATTTGAAAATTTGAAAAAAAATATATGTCTTGCGGTTGGGGTGTTAGGATTTATATTCTCTGTGTTGTGCTGCACTTCTTGGACATGCACAGCCATGTCCCTTAAAAGAGTTGGGAAATTTTCAGGCATTATTTTCTCCAAAACTCCTTCTCACTCCTTGCCCTTTTCTTCTTCCTCTGGGATGCCTATAATGCATATTTTTGTGCATTTCATGTTGTCATGTAATCCCTGAGTCCCTGATGAATTTTTCTTATCATTTTATCTATCTGTTCTATTATGTGATTTCAGATATACTATATTTGATATCATTAATTATTTCCTCTTTCAGGTCAAACCTGCTGTTATGTGCTTTCAGTGTATTTTTGTTTCCTGTATTGTGCCATGTTTCACCATCAGATTCATTATCTTCTTATGTATGTTCATGGTTTCTTCAGTATATTTCCCCAGTGTCTTCTTTTTTATTTTTATTCAATATGTTTCTTTTATTTTTTTCCTTTTATGTTTTGGGATTTTTTTGTCTTTAATTATTTTTTTAATGTTACATTAAAAAAACACGAAGTCCCCATATACCCCGCACCCCACTCACCTCACTCCTCCCCCCATAACAACAGCCTCCTCAATCATTATGAGACATTCATTGCATTTGGTGAACACATCTCTGAGCACTACTACACCCCATGGTCAGTGGTACACATCATAAGACCACACTCTCCCATGTCCAACCAGTGGACCATGGGAGGACATATAGTGTCCAATAACTGTCCCCTCAGCACCAACCAGGACAAGTCCAAGTCCCAAAAATGCCCACACATCACATCTCTTCCTCCCACTCCCTACCTTCAGCAGCCACCACGGACACTTTCTCCACACCAATGCCACATTTTTTCGACTACTAATCACAATAGTTCATGAATAAAATATCAATAAGTCCACTCTAATTCATACTCTATTCCTCCTTCCTGTGGACCTTAGAATGGTTGTGTCCACTCCACATCTATATCAAGAGGGGGCTTAGATTTCACACGGATGCTGGATGCAATCCTCCTGCTTTCAGTTGTAGGCACTCTTGGCTCCATAGTGTGTTGGTTAACCTTCTTCACCTCCATGTTAGCTTAGTGGGGTAAGTCCAATAAACCAGAATGGAGGAGTTGCCAGTCTGTGGAGGCTCAGGGCCTGGCTATCACATGCTCAGTACAGATATGCAGGTACCTGGGTATACATTAAACCCCAGCACCAACTATAGTTCTGGTAAAAGTAACAAGAGAGACTTGTGGACAGATACTACATGTAAGTCCAGCTCCATCCCAAAGAAACACAAACTCCAAAGTAGGGCAAAATCACATGGCACTGAACTCCATCTGCCATGAACATAGAACCTTTGGGTCTCTGTAGCCCTCAGAAGAACCTCAGTATTCCTCCCCTGCCATTGTTGAACCTCTCTGTGATCCAGAACTTCTTCAAAAGTGAAGCCCAATATACTGCCAGGTTCCATTAATAGTAAAATGGAAGGTGGTGATGAGTTTAAAGGTTAGCTATAGAATACATATTAATTTAGAAAAATTAAGGTAAAAATAAATTGGGGTATCAAAAAAATTAAAAATTCAAAACCTTTGTTTTTGCTATTTTGCCTTCAATCACTGCAATAAGTGTTGCCCAGTATGTAAATTGGCAAGACAAATACTTCAGTCTTTTCCTCAGTGCCTATGTCCTATCTTTTTCTTTTTTTCCCTAATTATTAAGCTTACCTTCACAAAAGTTCTAGATCACATTAACTCATACATACAATATACACTACTCTGACATATCCAACATAAAACCCTTTTCCTTCCACAGCAATAATCTTTTTATATATTCATATTATATTTACTGAAACTGTTGTACAGATATAGACACACTAGAATTCAAAATAGGTAACATTTTGGTTTACATTGTGTGTTTATATTTTAGACTATACAATTTTCTAAACTTTTAGTTATCTTATGTTTTACATTATGATTTACATTTTAGCCTCTCAGCCCCTATATATTTTTGGTGTAATTTAACATGTCTTATATTCATCCTTGCATAATCTTGTGTAACACTTCTATTGACCACACAGTTACATTGGTTCCATCTATTAAATACCTCTTTCCCCCGACCCTTAGGGCCCACAATGACAGTCAATCTTCATTGCTTGAAGGGCCATGTTCAGAGATACTTGTGAAAGTGTTGAGGGCTTGACATGCTCAACTGCCCTAATGCACTGGGAGCCACCATTTCTCTTGAGAGATACAATTCCCTCTATTTGAGAACATAAGTCCTCCCCAGGATGTGGGTATACCTTCACTCTCATTGTATGGGTCTCTATGCAATGATATAACCCACTATGGCAAAATGAGCATTCACATATTCCCTAGGAGCCTGTCCTGCTTTGGATTATCCCTGATAAGCATCTTAAACAGGTAACCTTCCTTATTATATTTTTGAAAAAGTTTTCTCAGCATTACCCTCAACCAAATACCTGATAATCTCCTATGTTTATATGTTGCCCCACCCTCCCCCCAATTTCTTGGGCAATATTACCCATCCTCCCATTCCTAGCCTCCCTCAATCACTCAAATCCCCACCCAAATTTAACCCTATTCCCCCATTTTATCCCTTCCTTGTACTAATACTCACCTCCAGCTTATCATAGATTTCACCTATGTAGGTGTCAGCTTACATCATTCCTCTACCCCTATTTTCCTTTAAGCCTATCATCCAGTCTCTAGCTCTCTGAGGCAGCTTGGTTTACTTATTTCATATCATTCAGTTCATGTAGTATTTGCCCTTCAGTGCCTGGGTTGCTTCATTCAAAATAAGGTTCTCAAGATTCATCCATGTTATCACGTGTGTTTGTAGTATATTCGTTCGTAAAGCTGAGTAGTATTCCATTGTATATACCAAATTATATTTCTCCATTCATCTGTTGATGGGCGTTTGGGTTGATTCCAACTTTTGGCAATAGTGAACAATGCTGCTATGAACATTCGTGTGCATATATCGGTTTTTGTCCTTGTTTTCTGATCTTGTGTATATACTCAGGAGTGGAATTGCTGGGTCATACCGCAAAACTAGAGCTAGTTTTTGGGAAACCACCAAACTGTCCTCCAGAATGCCTGGATCCTTCTGCATTCCCACCAGCAGGGATGAGTTTTCGCATTCCTCCACATCCTCTCAAGCATTTGTCGTCTACTGTTTTTTTTCTTAAGTGTCAATCTTATGGGAGTAAGATGGTATCTTATTGTAGTTTTGATTTTCATTTCCCTGATAGCTACAGAATTGGAGCATTTTTTCATGTGCTTTTTAGCCATTTGTATTTCTTCTTTGGAGAAGTGTCAGTTTAAAACTTTTTCCCATTTTTTTAAATGGGTTGTTTGTCTTTTTATTTTCAAGATATAGGAGATCTTTATATATGCAGGTTATAATTCTCCTATCTGACATACGTTTACCAAATATTTTCTCCCATTGTGTAGACTCATTTTTCACTTTCCTGACAATCTCCTTTGATGTGCAGAAGGCTTTAATTTTGAGGAAGTCCCATTTATCTATTTGTTCTTTTGCTGTTCATGCTTTTGGTGTGAAATTGATGAACCATTTCCTATTACAAGGTCTGGTATATGCTTCCTTATACTGCTTTCCAAAGTCTTTATGGCCTTGGCCCTTATATTTAGGTCTTTCATCCATCTTGAGTTGATTTTTGTATAAGGCGTGAGATGGTTATCCTCTTTCATTCTTTTACATATGGATATCCAGTTCTTCAGGCACCATTTGTTGACTAGGCCATTCTCTCCTATTTGAGATGGTTTGATGGCTTTATAGAATATTATATGACTATATATATGAGGATCTATTTCAGAACTCTCAATTCGGTTCCCTTGGTCTGTGTCTCTCCTTGTGTCAATTCCATGATGTGTTCACTGCTGTAACTTTGTAGTATGTTTTGAAGTCAGGTAGTGTGATTCCTCCAACTTCATTTTTGTTTTTCAATATGTCTTTGGCTATTCAGGGCCTCTTTCCTTTCCAAATAAATTTCATAGTTAGTTTTTCTAGTTCCTTAATGTATGCTGTGTTGATTTATATTGGGATTGCGTAGAATCTGTAGATCAGTTTTGGTAAGATAGACATCTTAACAATAATTAGTCTTCCTGTTCATGAACAGAGAATATTCTTCCAATTATTTATGTCTTCTTTGATTTCCTTGAATTGAGTTGTGCAGTTCTCTGTGTATAAGTTTTTTACATCTTTAGTTAAATTTATCCCTAGGTAATCGATTTTTTTTTCTCTATTTTTTTTATTGATTTTGTAATAATATTACATTAAAAATATATATGTGAGGTCCCATTCAACCCCACCCCCCCACCCCACCTCTACCCCCCCCCCAGCAACACTCCCTCCCATCATCATGACACATCCATTGGATTTGGTAAGTACATCTTTGGGCACCTCTGCACCTCATAGTCAATGGTCCACATCATGGCCCATACTCTCCTCCATTCCATCCAGTGGGCCCTGTGAGGATTTACAATGTCTGGTGATTGCCTCTGAAGCACCATCCAGGGCAGCTCCATGTCCCAAAGACGCCTCCACCTCTCATCTCTTCCTGCCTTTCCCCATACCCATCAGCCACCATGTCCACTTTTCCCAATCCAATGCCACCTCTTCTATGTGGACATTGGATTGGTTGTGTCCATTGCACCTCTATGTCAAGAGGAGGCTCAGATTCCACATGGATGTTGGATGCAATCCTCCCACTTTCAGTTGTAATCACTCTAGGCTCCATGGTGTGGTGGTTGTCCTTCTTCAACTCCATCTTAGCTGAGTGTGATAAGTCCAATAAATCATAATGTAGGTGCTGGAGTCTGTTGAGGCTCAGGACCTGGCTATCACATTGTCAGTCCAGAGATTCAAATCCGCTAAATATATCTTAAACCCCAACATTAACTGCACCTCCATCACCTTAGCATGAAAGTCTTATGAAGGAAGATCCCATCTGAGTCCAGATTCATCACACATAAACACCAGTTCCAAAAAGGGGCCATCTGACCTGGTAGTTAACCCCATCGGCCATGACCATAACTCCCATGGGTCTCTTTAGCCCTCGAAGGAACCGATATCTGGGGGTTGTATCTGCTTTATCTGTCTCTCTGACTCTCCTCAGTTGTGCATGAGGGCAATCCTTCTGCCAGCCTCCAGACTCTTTTTTAGAAACTCGTAGCCATATAAACTCATTTCTCTTTTCCATTTCCCCCTTACTTTAGGTCAAACAGCATTTTAAAGTCATGTTATTTTATGTAGACAGGGATATTCTGCTGATCCACATTGAACCTTCCGTATAAGGTCATTTTCCAGTTGCATCATCAGTTGGTAGTTGATAGTGGTCCCTCGGTGCCAGGGAGGCTCATCCCCGGGTGTCATGTCCCACGCTGGGGGGAAGGCGGTAATCGATTTTTTATGGACATTTTTAAGTGGGATTTGTTTCTTGATTTCCTCCTGAGGTTGCTCATTATTGGTATACAGAAATGCTAATGATTTTTGCATATTGAACATATAACCTGCGACTTTACTAAACTCATTTTTGAATTCTAGAAGCTTTGTTGTAGACCTTTCAGGTTTTTCTAAGTATAGGATCATGTCATCTGCAAATAATGAAATTTTGACTTCTTTCTTTCTAATTTGAATGCCTTTTATATCTGGTTCTTGCCTCAGTGCTCGAGCAAGTACTTCTAAGGCAATGTTAAAAAGAAGAGGTGATAGTGGGTAACCTTCTCTTGTTCCTGATCTTAGAGGGAAAGATTTTAGAATTTCAGCATTGTAAACGATGTTGGCTGTGGGTTTTTCATATATACTCTTTATCATGTTCAAAAAATGTCCTTGTATTCCGAACTTTTGGAGGGTTTTTATCAAGAAAGGGTACTGTATTTTGTCAAATGCTTTTTCCTCGTCTAAAGATAGACTCATGTGATTTTTTCCATTCAATCTGTTTATATGGTGTATTACATTGATTGATTTTCTTATGTTGACCCATCCTTGCATACCCAGAATGAATCCCATTTGGTCATGGTGTATAATTCAATTAATGTGTTGTTAGATAGAGTTAGCAAGTATTTTGTTGAGGATTTTTGCATCTAGGTTCATTAGAAAAATGGGTCTGTAATTTTCCTTTCTTGTGGTGTCTTTGTTTGGCTTTTGCCCCAGGGTAATGTTGGCATCACAGAATGAGTTAGGTAATGTTTCTTCTGTTTCTGTTTTTTGGAATAGTTTCAGCAAGTTTGGCGTTATTTCTTTCTGGAATGTTTTGTAGAATTCACCTGTGAAGCCTTATAGCCCTGGGCTCTTCTTTGTTGGGAGGTTTTTAATGACTGATTCTATCTTTTTACTTGTGATTTGTTTGTTGAGATCATCAGCTTCTTCTTTGATCAATAGAGTTTGCTTACGTGTCTTTAGGAATTTTTCCATTTCCTCTAAATTGTCATTTTTGTTGGAATATAGTTTTTCAAAATATCCTCTTAGGATAATCTTTATTTCGATGGGGTCAGTGCTGATATCTCCTTTCTCATTTCTTATTTTGTATATTTTCATCTTCTCTCTTTTTGTCTTTGTTTTTCTAGCTAAGCATTTGTCAATTTTATTGATCTTCTCAAAGAATGAGCTCTTGGTTTGTTTATCTTTTCAAGTGCTTTCTTATTTTCTATTTCATTAGTTCTGCTCATATCTTTGTTCTTTCTTTCTTTCTTTCTTCTTCCTGTGGGGTTACTTTGTTGTTTTTTTATTAATTCTTCCAATTGTGCTATTAGTTCTTCAATTTTTGCTCTCTCTTCCTTTATGATGTATGAATTTATGGCTATAAATTTCCGTCTCAGTACTGCTTTAGCTGAATTGCATAAGTTTAGGTAAGTTGTGTTATCATTTTCATTAGTTTCAAGGTAGTTATTAATTTCTTTTGAGATTTCCTCTTTGACTTACTGTTTTTCTAAGAGTGTGCTGTTCAATTTCCATATCTTGGTGTGAAATCTGGGCCTCTGGCCCTTGCAGATTTCCAGATTTACTCCACTGTGGTCAGAGATATTATTTTTTATGATTTGAATCTTTCTGAATTCATTGAGCTTTTCTTTGTGGTCTAGCATATGGTCTATCTTGGAGAATTATCCATGTGCAATTGAGAAAAATGTATATCCTGCTGTATTCAGGTGTAATGATTTGTATATGTCTATTAGATCCAGCTCCTCTAATATACTGTTTAAAGTTTTTGTTTCTTTAGTGATTCCCTTTTGAGATGTTCTGTCCAAAGTTGATAGTGTTTAAAGACTCCAAGTATGATTGTAGAGGCATCTTTCTTTCACTTAGTTTGTCCAATGTTTCCCTCACGTATATGGAGGTGCCCTTGTTAGGAGCATAAATATTTATGATTGTTTGTTATTCTTCAAAGATTATCCCTTTCACTAATATGTAGTATCCATCTTTGTCTCTCACAATTGTTTCACATTTAAAGTCTATTTTGTCTGATATTAATATAGCTACTCCTGCCTTTTTTCGTTATTGCTTGCTTGTAAAATTGTTTTCCAGCCATTCAATTTCAACCTCCATGAATCCCTGGGTCTAAGATGTGTTTCTTGTAGACAGCATATAGATGGGTCATATTTCCTTATCCAATCTTCCAGTCTGCATCTTCTGACAGGTGAGTTTAATCCATTGACATTCAGAGTTATTACTTTCAAGGAATTATTTGTGTTAGCCATATTTTGATTGGGCTTCTGTTTGTGATATTTTGTTTGTTTGTTTTTTTTTCCCATCTATTTTTGTCTTTTTTTTGCTCTTACACTCTCTTCCAACTCTGCCTCTCGTATTTTTTTCTTTCATCCTGCAGAACTCCCTTTAGTATTTCTTGAAGGGCAGGGTTCTTGTTGGCAAATTCTTTTAATTTCTGTTTATCTGTGAATGTTTTGAACTTTCCATCATTTTTGAATGCTAGCTTAGCTGGATAGAGTATTCATGGTTGGAATTTTTTTCTTTTAGTACATTGACTATATCATACCACTGCCTTCTTGCCTCCATGGTTTCAGATGAGAAATCAGCACTTAATCTTATGGGGACTTCTTTGTATGTGATGGTTCTCTTTTCTCTTGCTTCTTTTAGAATTTTCTCTTTGTCTTGAGCATTGGATAATTTGACAAGTATATGTCGTGTGGTTGGCCTATTGGGATTTGTGCTGTTTGGGGTGTGTTGTGCTTCCTGGACATGTACATCCATCTCTCTCAGTAGATTTGGGAAATTTTCGGCCATTATTTTCTCCAAAACCCCTTCTGTTCCCTTTCCCTTCTCTTCTCCTTCTGGGATGCCTATAATACTTATGTCTGTGCATTTTGCATTGTCATTCAGGTCCCTAAGTCCTAGCTGGATTTTTTCTATCTTTTTATAGATCATTTCTACTATCTGTTTGATTTCAGATGTATTGTCTTCTATGTCACTAATTCTCTCCTCTGTTTCTTCTAATCTGCTGCTATTTGCTGAGAGTGTATTTTTGATTTCTTGAACTATGGTGTTCACCACCATCATATCCATTATCTTTTTGTGTATGTCTGCAATTTCCTTTCCAAGTGTTTTCTTCATGTTGTTAATCTCTTCCTTTACTTCATTAAGTTGGTCTCTAATACATGTTTTTGACATTTTTAATTACTTGTCCGATGTTCTGCTCCTCTTCCTGGTTTTAAGTTTGTTCATTGTATTCGGCAATGTTTTCCTGATTATTGGTTTGGTTTGTAGTTTTTTGTTGCTCTCTGGTCATCATTTTATCTTGACATTTTTAATCAGTTCTTTAGCTTCTTTTTCTAGTCTTGGGGATTAATTAGTTGTTGTTAGTGCTTAAGTATTATGTCTTCTCTTTGTCACTTTGTTCTTCTTACTCTATGTCCTTTTGCTAGCTAAGTTCAATTTGTAGGAAAATATTAGGGCCATGGAAAGCAAATGTGTATGAAAAGAAAATGTATAAGGTAGTATTGTTAATAAATGTTAACAGAACAACAATGTGAGATCTAGGAGAATTGATATTAGACTCATGTAAGTTGTGTAGCATTATAGCAGTAATTAGAGTACCTATAATGAGATAGTTTACTGAATATGGGGAGTAATATAGTATCAAATTAAAGGCCAGAGTTTTCATGAGAAAGGGAAAGAAATAAGAAAGACAATATTATCAAGAGTGGATAAGATACCAAAAAGAAAACAAAGGTATTAGAAATAAAATGTCAGACAATTTGGGGGCAAAGGAAGGGAGGTGGAATGTAAGAAAAACAGCAGATGATGGAGGATAGAAAGATGTGAGGTAAAGGGGATAGTGTAGGTGGCCAAAATCAACACACAGATAAAAGAGGAAACAGAGGATGAGGAAACACAGCAAGTGTGAAGCACTCCCTGCAGCACTTATTATATAAAGAAAATAAAATTTAAAAAGAAGAAGAGAGAAAAGTAAAAAATGAGAAGAGAAAAAGTGTGGCAAAGAAAAGGGGGGATAAACAAGCAAGAAAAAGAAAAGAGAAAAAAACTAAAGAAATGAAAATGGGCTTTGGGGGATAAAACAGGAGAAAAGACCAGGAGACAATCAATATTAGTAACCATGCCAAGAAAAAAAAAGAACTAAAGTTTCAAGCTAGGAATCCTCTTTGCATTTAAATAATACACTTAGGGATCTGACCTTCACCCTTTCTCCTTTCCTCACTTCTCTCTCTCCAAGGGCAGCAGGAAAGCTGCCTGAGAGGTCCAGTAGGACGTTCATGTAGGTCCTTGTTGAACCAACTCAACACAGAAGACTATGACCCTTTATTTTCAGTGTAGGTGCACCTACACCTCACCAAAAACCCCAAATATGTTATTGGAAGCTTGAATAACACCTCCTACAGTCCCACTCTTTAGGTGTGCAAGGAGAGGTCTAATTGATTTTTTGACTCGACCTTCTCCCAGAACAAGTTTCCTATCTCAGGACGTTTCGGTAAATTGGGATTTCTCAGCAGATTTGCCTCTCCTTTCTTCCCAGACTCTCCCCAAGTCAGCTGGTACACTACTCCAAGATCAAGGAGAGAGAGAGAGAAAAAACAAAATAACACAAAATGCTGAGGGCTAGGGTAATCAGGGACCTCAGACGGACCTCAGGGCATGGTGGATTCAGGGATGGAAAGTCCGTGATATTGCAGACTCAGGGTGTGTGAGTCTCTGGAGCATGGGCCACCAGGGTTTATGGGACATACACCTGGGAACCATGCATCTGGTTAGCACAACAAAGCCTTCACAGAGCAGCACAAGAAAGCCTTCAGAGATTGCAGTGGCCGGTCTGCCAGCCCTAGGAGGTGGGGACCCACCCACAACTTCTGGCCTCCATGTCAGAAACCCAAAATTCCATCTCTTGCAAGAATCTCCTCTGTCACTGTCTCACCAAATCAACATCTGGACACCTCCCACCCTGCAAGCCCCCAAAACAGCCCCCTTGGCACTTGGGAAAACCCCAGCTCAACAAAGCCTTCAGGAATCACAGCAGCCAGGCCGCCAGCCCCAGGGTGAAGGGTCCCACCCACAACGTCTGACCTCTGTGCAAGAGATCCAAAATTCTACCTCTTGCAAGAATCTCCTCTGTCACCATTCCACCAATTGACGTCCAGACACCTCCTACCCTGCAAACACCCAAAACAGCCTGATCTAGTAGGACACCAACCCTACTCCCAGTGTTGTCTTAAGACCCTTTATCTCTTCCTTCACTTGATTGTATTGATAAATTTTTTTTTGGACATCCTTGGTTAGATGTTCTATGTTCTCCATCTTCTCCTGTTTTTTCACTTTGCTCATTATTCTGGGCCATATCTTCCTGTCTCTTACTATGGCTTGTAATCTTTTGTTGTTGTCTGGGTATCAGGTTACCATTATGGGTTTTTTCAGATGTTTAGATTTTTGTTCTACTTTAACGTTTTCATTCATTTTGTTTTGATTTGTGTATGTGGTAAGTTTCCTTTTTGGTACTTGGCTACTCTTCTTCTATATACTTATAATTGTCTGATTTTCCTTGAAAAAATATTAAACCATAGTAATGGAAAGAGAACAAGATAAAAGGAATAATAATAATTATATAGAAATTATATGATAATAGAGCAAGGAAAATATGTAATGAGTGAAAAATCATACAAAGGCAAAAGTATGAAAAAGGTGGAATAAACAAATGAAACAAGAAAAAATAGAATAAAGTGAAAGACTGGAATGATGAGAAGAATAGAAGAAAAAAGAAATCAAGGTGAAAGAAGAAAAGTTAGAATAAAAAAAGGAACAGAAGAGGGAAAAATTAAAGTAAGAAATGCAATCTTAAAAAAATTAAGGAGGAAAAATAAGGAAAAGAAAAAACACAAAGAAAGTGAAAACACAACAAAGACAAACAAAAGCCATCCCAAGAAAAACAGACCATTCCCTTATGTCCCTAGGAATTGTCATAGGATGCCTGCAAATTGCCCTCCACAGGTATACTATCTGGTTTTAGCAAATAAAATAAAAAAATAAAAAATGACAAAAATAAAGAGACTTAAAAAACTAAAACAAACAAAAAGACCATTAGTCTATAAGTTCTTTGTCATATAGTGCTGTCTAGGTGCCTGACCACCCACTGGATCATCCTCTGGATTCCTTCTCTTTACAGTTACAAATGACAAGTGAGTGAGTGCTGAGTTCCTAGCCAAGGGAGCTCTAGCAACAATCCCCTAAGTGCAACAGCAAATACCAACAAATAAGGATGGTCCAACAATGAGCCCTTGATACTAATGACTATGCTTATGAGCCTGTGTGCCTTAAATATGAACTAGGCCTAGAGCTGCAGGGTGCCTAAGAGTTACCTCCTGAGAGCCTCCATGTTGCTCAAATGTGGCCACACTCTAAGCCAGACTCAGCTTGTAAATGCATTACTTCCCCCTAGCATGGCCCCCCTAGCATGAGTCCTCAGGATGAGCCTCCCTGGTGCAAAGGGATTACTACCAAGCACCAGCTTGTGATGTAACTAGAAAAAGACCTTGAATAAAAAGGTCAACTCAGACCTGCAAAATGTCTCAGCCTACATGTAGGATCATATGTTAAAAACTGCTTTTTGACCTTGAATAAAAGGGGGAAATGGCAAAGACAAATGAGTTTATATGGCAAAGAGTCTTCAAAAAAGAGTCGGTAGGTCTTCAGAGGCGTTGTGATTATGCATGTCTCAGCAGGACCCCAGAGACAGCTAAAGTAGATACAACCCCAGGTACTGGTTCTCCTGAAGGCTTAAGGAGACCCACAGGTTCTATGGTCATGGCTAATTACTCTAGAATTCTGTGTCATGTCAGTTGGCCCTACTTTGAAATTTGTGCTCCTGAGTATGATGGAATTAGACTCAGATTTGACCTTTCTACACATGCCTCTTCTTTCACTTTTACTGAACCTGTGGCTGGTGCTAGCATTTGTGTATAACAGGAGACTTGAATATCTGGACTGTCCATGTGCCAGCTGGGCCCTGAGTCACAGCAGACTTGAAACTCCTACCCTCTGGTTCTTTGGACTTACCCAGGCCAGCTAACAGGGAGGTAAAGATAGTAAACCACCATACCAAGGAACCAAGAGTACCTACAACTGCAAACAAGAGAATTGCAAACATCATTCATGCAGAATCTAAGGTCCCTCTCAATATAGAAGTAGAGTGGGCATCACCATTCCAGGCTCCACAGGATGGAGGAACACAATATGGATTAGAGTGGGCTTACTGATATTCTGCTATGGAACTATCATGACCAGTAATGGAAGAAATTGTAGCATTGATGTGGAGACAGTGGCCACAGTAGTTGCTGAGGATGGGGACAGGGAAGAAGCGGTGTGATATGGGACCATTTTTGGGGGACTAGGAGTTGTCCTAAATGATATTTCAGGGACACATGCTGAACGTTATATATCCTGTCATGACCCACTGAATGGACTGGGGGAGAGTGTAAACTGCAATGTAAACTGTTATCCATGGGGTGCAGCAGTGCTCCAAAATGTATTCACTAAATTCAATGAATATGCCACAACAATGAAAAAGGTTGTTGATGTGGAAGGAATGAGGTGAGGAGGGGTGTGGGGGGGTATATGGGGATCTGAATTTTTTGAATGGAACATTTAAAAAAACAAAGAATTCATAGAAACAAAATAAAAATAAATAAATAAATATGCAAGAATAACTAGAAATATCAGCAGGGGGAGTATAGAGAGAATGAGAAATGATGAATTTGTTTTTCTTCTTTTGTTTTTTGTTAATTATTATTATTGAAATAATAAAAATTCTTTAATTATATTTTTTTAAAAAAGAGGCACCAGGTTTCAAACGAGGGACCTCATATATGTATATGCAAGAAAAGTGTTTCTACACTGATCTATACCCATTTCAAAAGTCAGAAAGGCTTTGGAAAATTTATCTGCTCTCTTCTCCCTTTCCTTTCAGGTAAGTTGGGCTTCTAAGTTTGCTGGCTATTTCTCCTGGCTTCATTCTCTCTAGGTCTGGTTTATGTACCTGTCTCCACATATCTATGTGTCTTTGGTATTAGGTTGATATTGGCATCATAGAATAAGTTAGGCAATGTTCCCTCCACTTCTATTTTTTGGAGAAGTTTAAGCAGTATTCATGTTTGTTTTTTTTCCCAAAATGATGTGTAGAATTCAGCCATGAAGACATCTGGTCCTGGGTTTTTTTTGATTGGAGGGTTGTGTTTTTTTTTTTTTTGACAATAGCATGTGATTTTATGAGTCTGTCACATGACCTTGAGGATGCACAAGTCCAGGTTCCACAGGCAGGCTGCAAACAGGAGCTCTGATGAAAGTCCAGTGCAGTTCCTTGACAAGTTCTGGGAGACAATGGCTTTCCAAAGAAGAGCTGGGAAATTCTCACTCAATGCTGGAATCACTTCCCCTTTTAAGACATTCAACTGATTGCATAAAGCATCACTCATTGCTGATGGCAATCTCCCTGATTGATGTAATTGTAATCAGTTATCTATGATTTACCACTGCAGTAAAGTCAATGGTGTCTAAAGTCCAAAAATGCCCTTGAATTACAGTTAGCCCAGTGTTTCCTTGACCAAACAACTGGGCACAATTACCTGGCCAAGTTGACACATTTGCCTAACAATCACTGTCTACCCTTGTCATCTTTGCAACCATACACATTACCTTAAACCATACTTAGTCACTAAGAGAAAACAATAATGAACATGCATTTATACATATATATATATTTTTCTGCCTAACAATGTTCATCTCTCTGCATACAA
Organism: Dasypus novemcinctus; assembly: GCF_030445035.2. Classification (NCBI taxonomy): domain Eukaryota; kingdom Metazoa; phylum Chordata; class Mammalia; order Cingulata; family Dasypodidae; genus Dasypus; species Dasypus novemcinctus. The sequence continues at coordinate 64,352,130 of NC_080704.1, read as the reverse complement.
CTGAAAACTCATTAATTCCATGCAGAATAGCATGCAAAATCCTGGGTAATAGTCACTCAAACTTGACATCTTCAAATTTTATGGCACAAAATGGATATAACTTTTTACATGATAAGGGAAAAGTTTGGGGAAGATGACAAAGAAATTTGTTTTTTGTACACACACAATCATCATCATAATGAAAAAAGGAAGGAAGATTCTTGACCATTACGGCCCTCATTTCTGTAACTGGTCACTTGACCGAAGTTCATATTTATCACTACCTTCTTCTATTACCCATTCCATGTTTCCATTACACTCAGCAAGCAGTTCAGTTGGCCATGGTTCTTTGCCTGATGGGGTGACCCAAACTTTCATTCCTGATGATTCTGGGCCATTATTAGTCCTGCTTGAATTGGGTTGTTGCAATTTCCCATTGACTTTAATCATAGGATGTGGCAGTACTAGGAGATGCCCGAGAGGATCTCCCGTATTCCAGGGAAACCCATCTTTTTTTTTTTTTTAATTGATTTTGTAAAAATATTACGTTAAAAAAAAAATGAGGACCCATTCAACCCCACCGCCCCCGCCCACCACTCCCCCCCCCCAGCAACACTCATGATTGGAGGGTTTTTGATGACTAATACAATCACACTAATGTGATTGGTCTGTTGACTTCTATTTCTTCTTTCATCAATGTATGTTACTTGTGTGTTTTCAGAAATTTATCCACTTAAGGTATTTGTCTTGTTGGCATAAAATTTTTCTAAGTATCTCCTTATGATTCCCTTTATTTATTTGGGATCAGTGATGATATCACTTCTCTCATTTTTTATTTTATTTTTTTCACCTCTCTTTTTTCTTTATCAATCTAGCAATGGGTTTGTAAATTTTATTAATCTCTTCAAAGAACAATCTTTGGCTTTTGTAAATTTTTTTAGTGTTTCTTTTCCTCAATTTTTAAAACTCTGTTTTAATCTTCATTTCTTCTATTCTGCCTTCTTTGGCATTAGTTTTTGTTATTGATGATTTTTCTTGTTCCTCCAGGTATGCATTTAGGATTCGATTTTTAGCTCTATCTTCTATTTTTTATTATATTTTTAATTTTTTTTTAATTTTTAAAAATTTTATTTTTATAAAGATACATAGATTGCAAAAAATGTTGCATTAAAAAAATATGAGGTTCCCACATTTCCCCATCCCCCCAAACCATTCCTCCCACATCAACAACCTCTTTCATCATTGTGGCACATTCATTGCTTTTGGCAAAACATTTTGGAGCACTGCTGCCCCACATGGATAAGAGTTTGCATCGTAGTTTACACTCTCCCCTAGTATATTCAGTAGGTTATGGCAGAATATATAATGTCCAATACCTGTCCCTGCAATATCATTTAGGACAATTCCAAGTCCCCAAAATGCCCTCACATCACATCTCTTCTTCCCTCTCCCTGCCCTCAGCAACTACTGTGGCCACTTTCTCCACATCAATGGTACAATTTCTTCCATTGTTATAGTCACAATAGTTCTATAGTGAGCCCTGGGTGCCGGGGAGAATCATTCCTCAGAGACGTGTCCCACATTAGGGGTAATGTAAAGCATTTATAGGCTGAGTTTGGCTTAGAGAGTAGCCACATTTGAGCAACATGGAAGTTCTCAGGAGGTAACTTGTAGGCACCCTGCATCTCTAGGACAAGGTGAAATTTAAAGCACACCTGCTCATAAGCTTAGTCATCAGTATCAAGGACCCATCATTAGACCATCCTTCTTCACTGGTCTTTGCCCTTGTAGTTGGGGGACTGTTGCTGTTCCATTCAGGAATGTGACAGAGCTCCCCTGGCTAGGAACTCAGCACTCCCTCGGTTGTCATTTGTAATTCTAACTACTATGAAAGTATCCAATGAATATCTGAACACTTTCATATTACCTATATTACCTGGAGAACTCTCTTCCAACCATGTGTCCCTATCAACACTCCACACCAGTGTTCGAGCCCTGCCATAGTTTAACCCCTTTGTGGTCCAAAACTTCTTAAAAAATGAAGCCTAATATATTGCCAAATTCAATTAGTAGAAAAATGAAAGAGTAAATATAGTTTTAAACATTAGAAATAGAATGGATACTAATTTAGAAAAACTAAAATAAAGTAAAAAATAAATTGGGATATTAAAAAATGAAAAGCATCATAAAACTTTGTTTTTGCTTTTTTGACCTTTCATCAGTGTAATAGCTGTTGCCTTGTTTGTAGAGTGGCAAGGCAATTTCTTTCATTTCTTCCTCAGTGTCTACATTCTATTTTTAAAATATTTTTAATGTTCTTATCCAAAAAGTTTTTGATCATAGTGAAGTCACATATATATTAAAGGTAATCCCATAAATCCAACATCAAACCCTTTTCCCCCTTCTCCAGCAATGATCTTTTTACATGGTCATGTTATATTTGCTGTAGCTGATGTACAGATATTGAAACATAGCTACCAACCATGGTTCCCTTTTGTTTTACATCATGGTTTATATTTTAGACTGTACACTTTTCTAAATTTTTAGTTAAATTTTGGTTTACATTGTGGTATACATTTTAGCCTATAGATTTTATACACTTTTGGTGAAATTTAACATGGCCTGTAGCCATGATTGCATGTTCTTGTGGAACACTTCCATTACCCCCCACTTACACTGCTTCCATCTGTTCTATTCCTCTCTCCAACTCCCCTCCAGTCTCGCAGTGACAACCAAGCTTCACTGCTTGAAGAACCAGATTTACAGATACTTGTAACAATGCTGAGGGCTTGACACACTAGGCTGTCCTTCCCCATTGGGAACCACCAATTATCTCAAGAGACACAACTCCTTATGTTTGAAAACATCAGGCCTTCCCAGGATGGGGGTACACCTACCCATATATTGTATTATTCTCCATCCATGATATAACACACTATCACAAGACAAGCACTCCCTCTCTAGAAGTCTGCCCCTGTGCCAAATGCTGCCAATTAAGTACCTTAAGCAGGTAACCCTTCCTATTATATTTTCTAAAGTGTTTTCTCGACATGATAGTTACAACCACATACCCGACAATCTCCCATGTTCATCTGTTCCCCCCATCCTCCCCCCAATTTTAGGGCCACTTGACCCACCCTCCCAACCCTAGGCACCCTCAAGCCTATAAAGCCCTACCCAGTAGTATGCCTATGTCCACATCTTATCCTTTCTCTGTACAACTACTTACCTCCAATTTAGCGTAGATTTCACCCATGTAGGGGTCAGCTCACAACCATTCTCTCCCCTCCAATTTCCTATAAGTCGATCTTCCAGTCTCTAGCTCTCTGAGACACCTTGGTTTGCTTATTTCATATCAGAAAGGTCATGTAGTATTTGTCCTTCAATGCCTAGTTTGCTTCACTCAACAGAAGGTCAAGTTTCATCCATATTATCCCATGTGTTTGTACTGTATTCCTTCTTATAGCGAGTAGTATTCCGTTGTACGTATGTACTATATTTTGTTTATTCTTTAGTCTGTTGATGGGCACTTGGGTTGATTCCAACTTTTGGCAATAGTGGATAATAACTTTATGAACATTGGTGGGCATATATTGGTTTGTGTCCTTGTTTTCAGTTCTTCTGGGTATATACCCAGCAGTGGAATTTCTGTGTTATATGGCAAATCTATAGCTTTTTTTTTAATTAAAATTATTTATTTATTTTTAAAAATTACATTCAAAAAATATGAGGTCCCAATCAACCCCACCGCCCCCACCCCCACTCCCCCCACAGCAACCCTCTCCCATCATCGTGACACATCCATTGCACGTGGTAAGTACATCTCTGAACATCACTGCACCCCATAGTCAATGGTCCACATCATAGCCCACATATAGCTTTTTTTTTTTGAGAAACCTGCAAACACTCATCCAGAATGGCTGGATCCTTCTGCATCCCCAGCAGCAGTGGGTCAGTGTTCCCATTCCACCATGTATTAGTCAGCCAAAGGGATGTTGATGAAAAATACAAGAAATTGGTTGGTTTTTATAAAGGATATTTATTTGGTTTAGGAGTTTACAGATACCAGGTTATAAAGCATAACTTACTTCCCTCATCAAAGTCTATTTTCACATGTTGGAGCAAGATGGCTGCTGATGTGTGACAGGGTCAAGGCTTCGTGGATTTCTACCTTCCAGTGTCTTGCTTCTCTCTAAGTTTAAGGTTCCTTTCTTCTGATGGCTTACTTCTTCCTGGCCCTCTCTTCTTCGGGATGCATTGTCTTTCCTCTGTGAGCTTACTACCTGGGGATCCAGCATAAGATTTCAGCAGCAAACTCCAACATCAAAACTCCATCATCAAAACCCCTCAACTCTGCCTTTTGCCATGCCTTTTCAGTGTTTCCCCACCCACCAAGGGGTGGGGACTCAGTGCCCTTTTGACATGGCCCAATCAAAGCCCTAATCATAATTCAATCACACCCAGGTACATACTAGATTACCAGCATAACCCAATATCTATTTTTGGAATTCATCACCATATCAAACTGCTACACACCATGTCCTCTCCAAAACTTTTAGTCTTCTGTTTTTTTTAAAAGCTGCTAGTCTAATGGGAGTAAGATGGTATTTCATTGTAGTTTTTTTTTCAAATTCTACTCAATTTATTCATTTTTTAAAAAGATATTACATTAAAAAAATATGAGGTCCCCATTCGCCCCCACCGCCCCCACCCCACCACTCCCCACACAATAACATTCTCCCCCATCATCATGTCACATCCATTGCATCTGGTGAGTACATCTCCGGGCATCGCTGCACCCCATGTCCTGTGTTCCACACCATAGCCCACACTTTCCCACGTTCCATCCAGTGAGCCATGGGAGGACATACAACATCTGGCAATTGTCCCTGGGGCACCACCCAGGACAACTCCAAGTCGCGAGAATGTCTCCACATCACTTCTCTTCCTCCCCTTCCCCGCACCCAGGAGCCACCATGGCAATTTTTCCCACATCAATGCCACATTTTCTCGATTATTAACCACAATAGTTCATGAATAGAATATCATCAAGTCCACTCTGATCCTTACTGTATTCCTCCTTCCTGTGAGCCTTGGCTTGGTTGTGTCCATTCCACAACTATGTCAAGAGGGGGTTTAGATTCCACATGGATATTGGATGCAATCCTCCTGCTTTCAGTTGTAGGCACTCTAGGCTCCATGGTGTGGTGGTTGACATTCTTCAACTCCATGTTAGCTGAGTGGAGTAAGTCCAATAAATCAGAGTGTAGGAGCTGTAGTCCGTTGTGGTCAGGGTCTGGCTATCATATTGTCAGTCCAGACATTCAAATCCCCTAGATATATTTTAAGACCAAGCGCCAACTACAATTCCAGTAAAGTAGCATGAAAGGCTTCTAAAAGAGATCCCATCTGAGTCCAGCTCCATCACGCAGAAACACCAGCTCCAAAGAAGGGCCAACTGACATGGCAGTGAACCCCATCTGCCATGACCATAGAACCTGTGGGTCTCTTTAGCCCTCAAAAGGACCAATACCTGGGATTTTATCTGCTTTATCTGTCTCTGAGACTCTGCTCAGGTGTGCATAAGGGCATTCCTTCTGACAACCTCCAGACTCTTTTTTAGAGACGCATAGCCATATAAACTCATTTGTCCTTTCCATTTCCCCCTTAATTTAGGTGAAACAGCATTTTTAACTCCTGTTATTATATGTAGACAGGGATATTGTGCAGGTCCACATTGAACCTTTAATTCAAGGTCCTTTTCTAGTTGCGTCATCACCTGGTACTGGGTAGTGATCCCTCGGTGCCAGGGAGGCTCATCCCCAGGTGTCATGTCCCACGCTGAGGAGAAGGCATTGCATTTACATGCTGAGTTTGGCTTTGAGACTGGCCACATTTCAGTAACACGGAGGCTGTCAAGAGGGAAATCCTAGGCACAGTGCTGCTCTAGGCCTTGTTCTTATTTCAGGCGTATAGGCTCACAAGCATAGTCATTAGTATCAGGGGCTCACTGTTGGACCCTCATTCCTTCCTGATCCTTACTGTTGCACCTGGGGGACTGCCGCTGCTCCCCTAGGGACCATGACAGAGCCCCCCCGGCCAGTAACCCAGTACACCCCCAGCTGTTATTTTTGTTTCCACTGTGAGTATATCCAAACATTTCCATGCACCCTGGACATATGCCCTGTATAACTCCCTGTCAACCATATATCACCTGTCCATAACATCCCATACCAGTATTCCTCCGCCGCCATTGTTGAACCACTCTATGATCCAAAACTTCCTGAAAAGTGAAGCCCAATATAATGTCAGGTTCCCTTACTAGTAAAATGGAATATAGCGATGAGTTTAAAGGTTAGATAGAGAATACATATTGATTTGGAATAATTCTACATCCTATCGTTTTATTTTCTTTTTTTCCTAATTATTGAGCTTCTCTTCACAGGAGCCCTAGATCACAGTAATTCATATATACAATAGACAGTACTCCCACACATCCACCATAAAACCTTTTCCCTTCCACAGCAATAATCTTTTAACTTATTCATATCATATTAACTGAAACTGATGTACAGACTCAGAAACAATAGCTTTCAAACAAGGTGACATCTGTGCTTACATTGTGGTCCATACTTTAGGATATACAGTTTTCTAAATTTTTTAGTTATCTTATGTTTTACATTATGGTTTACATTATTAGTCTGTCATCCCCTATATGTTTTTGGTGTAATATTACATGTTTATATTCATCCTTGTGTACTCTCGCAAAAATCTTCTCTTGCCCCCACATTTATTTTGGTTCCACCCATTCAACATCCATTTTCCCCTCTCCTTGGGGCCCACAGCGACAGCCAATCTCCATTTCCCAAGGAGCCATGTGCAGAGATACTTGCAACAGTGTTCAGGGCCTGACTTGCTCAACTGCCCTAATGCCCTGGAAGCCACTCTTTCTCTCAAGAGATACAGTTCCCTCTATTTAATGGCATTAGTGCTCCCCAGGATGGGGGTCCACCCCCACTCTCACAACTTGAGTCTCTACCCAATGTTACAACCCACCCTGGCAAAATGAGCATTCAGACATTCCCCAGGAGTCTGTCCCATGTCAGACCATCCCCTCCGAGCATCCTAAACAGGTAACCTTCCTAATTATATTTTGATACAGGTTTCTCAGCATTTTATTCTCAACCAGCACCTGACACACTCCCATGTTCGTATGTTGCCCCTCCCTCACCCCAATTTTTTGGGCAATATTACCACTCTGCCCATACCCAGCCCCCCTCAAACCGGCAAAGCCCCACCCAAAGGCAACCCCTTGCCCCCATTTTATCTCTTCTTTGTGCTCATACTTACTGCCAGCTCATCATAGATTCCACCCGTGCAGACGTCAGCTCACATCCTTCCTCCACCCCCCAATTTCCTGTAAGCCTATCTTCCAATCTCTAGCACTCTGAGGCAGCTTGCTTATTTGATATCTTTGAGGTCATGTAGTATTTGTCCTTCAATGTCTGGGTTGCTTCACTCAACATAAGGTTCTCGTGATTCATCCACGTTATCACGTCTGTTTGTAGTGTATTTGTTCTTAAAGCCGAGTAGTATTCCATTGTATGTATATACCACATTTTATTGATCCACTCATCTGTTGATGGGCATTTGGGTTGATTCCAACTTTTGGCGATAGTGAACAGTGTTGCTATGAACATTGGTGTACTTATATCGGTTTGTGTCCCTGTTTTCAGTTCTGCTGGGTATATACCCAACAGAGGTATTGCTGGGTCATATGGCAAATCTATGGTTAGTTTTTTGAGAAAAAACCAAACTGTCCTCCAGAATGATTGGATCCTTCTGCATTCATACCAGCAGTGGATGAGTGTTCCCTTTTTTTCACATCCTCTCCAGCATTTGTATTCTTCTGCTTTTTTCATAGTTGCCAATCTTATGGGAGTAAGATGGTATCTCATTGTAATTTTGATTTGCATTTCCCTGATTCCTAGAGATTTGGAGCATTTTTTCATGTGCTTTTTAGCCATTTGTATTTCTTCTTTAGAGAAGTGTCTGTTTAAATCTTTTTCCTATTTTTTAAATGGGTTGTTTATCTTTTTATTTTCAAGATATAGGAGTTCTTTACATATGCAAGTTATAAGTCTCTTATCAGATATATGATTGCCAAATATTTTCTCTCATTGTATGGGTTCCCTTTTTACTTTCTTGACAAACTCCTTTGAGGTACAGAAGGCTGTAATTTTGAGGAAGTCCCATTTATCTATTTGTTCTTTTGCTGCTCGTGCTTTTGGTGTGATATTCATGAAGCCATTTCCTATTACAAGGTCTTGCAGATGTTTCCCTACACTGCTTTCCAAGGTCTTTATGGTCTTGACTCTTATATTTAGGTCTTTGATCCATCTTGAGTTGATCTGTGTATAAGGTGTGAGATGGTAATCCTCTTTCGTTCTTCTACATATGGATATCCAGTTCTCCAGGCACCATTTGTTGAATAGGCCATTCCCTCCCAGTTGAGAGGGTTTGGTGGCTTTATCAAATATTATATGGCTATATATATGAAGTTCTATATCAGAACTTTCAATTCGATTCCATTGGTCTGTTTGTCTCTCCTTATGCCAATACCATGCTGTTTTCACTACTGTAGCTTTGTAGTATGTTTTGAAGTCAGGTAGTGTGATTCCTCCATTTTCGTTTTTCTTTTTCAATATGTCTTTGGCTATTCGGGGCCTCTTTCCTTTCCAAATTAATTTCATAGTTAGTTTTTCCTGTTCCTTAAAGAAGGTTGTGCTGATTTTTATTGGGATTGCATTGAATGTGTAGATCAGTTTTGGTAGGATAGACATCTTAATAATATTTAGTCTTCCTATCCATGAACAGGGAATATTCTTCCATGTATTTAGGTCTTCTTTGATTTCCTTGAACAGTCTTGTATAGTTCTCAGTGTATAATTTTTTTTTACATCTTTACTTAAATTTATTCCTAAATATTTGATTTTTTTATTTACTATTGTAAATGGTATTTGTTTCTTGATTTCCTCCTGATCTTGCTCATTATTAGTGTACAGAAATGCTACTGATTTTTGCACATTGATCTTATAACCTGCGACTTTACTAAAATCATTTATGTGTTCAAGAAGCCTTGTTGTAGATCTCTCAGGATTTTCTATGTATAGGATCATGTCATCTGCAAATAATCAAATTTTGACTTCTTCCTTTATAATTTGAATGCCTTTTATAACTGGTTCTTTCCTGGGTGCTTGAACAAGTACTTCTAAGACAATGTTAAATAGAAGGGGAGACATCGGGCATCCTTGTCTTTTTCCTGAATTTAGAAGGAAGGATTTTAGGATTTTAGCATTGTAAACAATGTTGGCTGTATGTTTTTCATATATACTCTTTATCATGTTCAAAAAATGTCCTTGTATTCCGAACTTTTGGAGGGTTTTTATCAAGAAAGGGTGCTGTATTTTGTCAAATGCTTTTTCTGCATCTGTAGATATTACAATGTGATTTTTTCCCTTCAATCTGTTTATATGGTGTATTGTATTGATTGATTTTCTTATGTTGAACCATCCTTGCATACCTGGAATGAATCCCACTTGGTCATGATGTATAATTCATTTAATGTGTTGTTGAATATGATTAGCAAGTATTTTGTTAAGTATTTTTGCGTCTAGGTTCATTAGAGAAATTGGTGTGTAATTTTCCTTTCTTGTGGTGTCTTTGTTTGGCTTTGGTACTAGGGTAATGTTGGCATCATAGAAGGAGTTAGGCAATGTTCCTTCTGTTTCGATTTTTTGGAATAGTTTCAGCAGTATTGGTGTTAGTTCTTTCCAGAATGTTTTGTAGAATTCACCAGTGAAGACATCTGGCCCTGGGCTCTTCTTAGTTGGGAGGTTTTTAATGACTGATACTAACTCTTTACTTGAGATTGGTTTGTTGAGATCATCAATTTCTTCTTTTGTCAATGTGGGCTACTTATGTGTTTCTAGGAATTTGTCCATTTCCTCTGAATTCTCATTTTTGTTGGAATATAGTTTTTCAAAGTATCCTATTATGATAGTCTTTATTTCTGTGGGGTCAGTGGTGATATGTCCTTTCTCATTTCTTATTTTGTGTATTTGCATCTTCTCTCTTTTTTTCTTTGTTAGTCTCGCTAAAGGTTTGTCAATTTTGTTGATCTTCTCAAAAAACCAACTCTTGGTCTTGTTTAATTTTTATAGTGCTTTCTTATTTTCTGTTTCATTTAGTTCTGCTCTTACGTTTGTTATTTCCTTCCTTTTTCTTCCTGTTGGATTATTTTGTTGTTTTTTTCCTAATTCCTCCAAAAGTGCAGTTAGTTCTTCAATTTTTGCTCTTTCTTCTTTTTTGATATATGAATTTATGGCTATAAATTTCCCTCTCAGTACTACTTTTGGTGATCCCATAAATTTTGGTATGTTGTGTTATCATTATCATTTGTTTCAAGGTAGTCATTGATTTCTTTTGAGATTTCCTCTTTGACCCACTGTTTTTCTTAGAGTGTGCTGTTTAATTTCCAAATCTAGGTTTGAAATCTGGGCCTCTGGCCCTTGCAGATTTCCATCTTCACTCCACTGTGGTCAGAGATGTTATTTTGTATGATTTCGATCTTTCTGAATTCATTAAGCCTTTCTTTGTGGCCTAGCATATGGTCTATCTTGGAGAATGACCCACGTACACTTGAGAAAAATGTATATCCTCCTGTGTTTGGGTGTAATGATATATATATGTCTATTAGATCCAGCTCCTCTAATATACTGTTTTGTTTTTTTTAATGTTTCAAATTTTTTAAATTATTTATTTATTTTTTAAATTACATTAAAAAATATGAGGTCCCATTCAACCCCACCGCCCCCGCCCCCCACTCCCCCCACAGCAACACTCTCTCCCATCATCATGACACATCCATTGCACCTGGTAAGTTCATCTCTGAGCATCACTGCACCCCATAGTCAATGGTCCACATCATAGCCCAGACTCTCTCACGTTCCATCCAGTAGGCCCTGGGGGGATCTACAGTGTCCTGTAATTGTCCAGGAAGCACTATCCAGGACAACTCCACGTCCCGAAAACGCCTCCACATCTCATCTCTTCCTCCCGTTCCCCACACACAGCAGCCCCCATGGCTACCGTTCCCACACCATTCCACATTTTCTCTGTGGACATTGGATTGGTTGTGTCCATTGCACACCTATGTCAAGTGAGGGCTTAGATTCCACATGGGTACTGGATGCACTCTTCCCGCTTCTAGTTGTAGACACTCTAGGCTCCATGTTGTGGTGGTTGACCTTCTTCAACTCCATGTTAGCTGAGTGGAGTAAGTCCAATAAATCAAAGTGTATGAGCTGAAGTCTGTTGAGGCTCTGGGCCTGGGTGTCATATTATCAGTCCAGAGATTCAAATCCCCTACATATATCTTAAACCCAGCACCAACTACAATTCCAATAATGTAGCATGCAAGTCTTGTGAAAAGAGATCCCCTCTGAGTCCAATTCCATCACACAGAAACACCAGCTCCAAGGAAGGGCCATCTGCCATGGCAGTGAACCCCTTCTGCCATGACCATAGAACCCGTGGGTCTCTTTATCCCTCAAAAGAACCAATACCTGGGGTTGTATCTACCTTATCTGTCTCTTAGACTCTGTTCAGTTGTACATAGGGGTATTCCTTCTGACAACCTCCAGACTCTTTTTTAGAGACTCACAGCCTTATAATCTCATTTCTCCTTTCCATTTCCCCCTTACCTTAGGTAAAACCACTTTCCGAAGTCATGTTATTATATGTAGACAGGTATATTCTGCTGTTCCGCATTGAATCTTTAATTCAAGGTCATTTTCTAGTTGCTTCTTCAGCTGGTATGTGGTAGTGATCCCTCGGTGCCAGGGAGGCTCATCCCCGGGTGTCGTGTCCCACGCTGGGGGGAATGCATCGCATCTACATGCTGAGTTTGGCTGTGAGAGTGGCCACATTTGAGTAACATGAAGGCTGTCAGGAGGAAACCCCCAGGCACAATGCTACTCTAGGCCTTGTTCTTATTGCAGGTGTATAGGCTCAAAAGTGTAGCCATTAGTATCAAGAGCCCACTGTTGGGCCCTCTACCTTCCTGGTTCTTGCCATTGCACCTGGAGGATTGCCGCTGCTCTCCCAGGGCCCACAACAGTGACCCCCTGGCCAGGAGCCCAGTACCCCCCCAGCTGTTGTTTTTAATTGTTTCCACTATGAGTATATATAGACATTACCATATACCCTGGGTATATGTCCTGTATAACTCCCTGTCAACCATATATATCTTGTCAGTAACATCCCATATCAGTATTCCATCGCTGCCATTGTTGAACCACTCTGTGATCCAAAACTTCCCGTAAAGTGAATCCCAACATAATGTCAGCTTCAGAAGAGTCTTAGATCACCGAAATTCATATATACAATATACAGTATTTCCCCAGATCCACGATAAAACCTTTTCCCTTCCACAGCAATAATCTTTTAACTTATTCATATCATATTTCCTGAAACTGATGTACAGATTCCGAAACTATAGTTTTCAAACAAGGTGACATTTGTGCTTACTATGTGGTCCATACTTTAGGTTGTACAGTTTTCTAAATTTTTTAGTTATCCTATGTTTTGTCTTATGGATTTCATTATTAGTCTGTCGTCCCCTATATGTTTTTGGTGTAATATTAGCTGTTTTATATTCATCCTCGTGTACTCTCACATAACTCCTCTTTTGCCCCCTTATTTACCTTTGTTCCATCCATTGCACATCCATTTTCCCCTCCCCTTAGGGCCCACAACGCCTGCCAATCTAATGCCCTGGGAGCCATCCTTTCTCACGAGAGATACAGTTCTCTCTATTCGACGGCATTAGTCTTCCCCAGGATATGGGTCCACCCCACCCAATGGTAGAACCCACCTTGGCAAAATGAGCCTTCAGCTATTCCCTCCGGAGTCTGTCCTGCATCAGACCATACCCCCTGAGCGTCCTAAACAGGTAACCCTCCTACTTATACTTTGATACGTTTTACTCAACATTTAGTTCTCAACGAACTTCTGACACTCTCCCATGTTCGTATGTTGCCCCTCCCTCCCACCTATTTCTTGGACCATATTACCCCTCTTCCCATCCCCAGCCCCCCTCAAACCCAGAAAACCCCACCCGAAGGTAACCCCTTGCCCCATTTTGTCCCTTCTTTGTGCTCATACTGCCAGCTCATCACAGATTCCACCCCTACAGACATTAACTCACATCCTTCCTCCACCCCCCGATTTCCTGTAAGCCTCTTTTCCAGACTCTAGCTCTCTGAGGCAGTTAACTTATTTCATATCATTGAGGTCATATAGTATTTGTCCTTCAATGCCTGGGTTGCTTCACTCAACATAAGATTCTCAAGGTTCATCCATGTTATCACGTACGATTGTAGTGTATTGGTTCTTACAGCTGAGTAGTATTCCATTGTGTGTATATACCACATTTTATTGATCCACTCATCTGTTGATGGACATTTGGATTGATTCCAACTTTTGGCGATAGTGAACAATGCTGCTATGAACATTGGTGTACATATATCGGTTTGTGTCCTTGTTTTCAGATCTGATGGGTGTATACCCAGCAGTGGTATTGCTGGGTCATATGGCAAATCTATGGATAATTTTTTGAGAAACTGCCAAACTGTCCTCCAGAATGGTTGGATCCTTCTGCATTCCCACCAGCAATGGATGAGTGTTCCCCTTTCTTCACATCCTCTCCAGCATTTGTATTCTACTGTTTTTTTCATGGCTGCCAATCTTATGGGAGTAAGATGGTATCTCATTGTAGTTTTGACTTGCATTTCCCTGATAGCTAGAGATTTGGAGCATTTTTTCATGTGCTTTTTAGTCATTTGTATTTCTTCTTTGGAGAAGTGTCTGTTTAAATCTTTTTCCCATTTTGTAAATGGGTTGTTTATCTTTTTGTTTTAGAGATCTATGAGTTCTTTATATATGCAAGTTATAAGTCTCTTATCAGATATATGGTTGCCAAATATTTTCTCCCATTGTGTGGGTTCCCTTTTTCCTTTCTTGACAAACTCCTTTGAGGTGCAGAAGGCTTTTATTTTGAGGTAGTCCCATTTATCTATTTGTTCTTTTGTTGCTCATGCTTTTGGTGTGATATTCATGAAGCCATTTCCTATTACAAGATCCTGTAGATGTTTCCCTACACTGCTTTCTAAGGTCTTTATGGTCTTGGCTCTTATATTTAGGTCTTTGATCCATCTTGAGTTGATCTTTGTATAAGGTGTGAGATGGTAATCCTCTTTCATTCTTCTACATATGGCTATCCAGTTCTCCAGGCACCATTTGTTGAATAGGCCATTCTCTCCCAGTTGAGAGGGTTTGGTGGCTTTATCGAATATTATGTGGCTATATTCATGAGGTTCTATATCTGAACTTTCAATTCGATTCCATTGGTCTGTGTGTCTCTCCTTATGCCAGTACCATGCTGTTTTCACTACTGTAGCTTTGTAGTATGTTTTGAAGTCAGGAAGTGTGATTCCTCCTATGTCGTTTTTCTTTTTCAATATGTCTTTGGCTATTCAGGCCCTCTTTTTTTCCAAATAAATTTCATAGTTAGTTTTTCTAGTTCCTTAAAGAAGGCTGTGTTGATTTTTATTGGGATTGCATTGAATGTGTAGATCAGTTTTGGTAGGATAGACATCTTAATAATATTCAGTCTTCCTATCCATGAACAGAAAATATTCTTCCATTTATTTAGGTCTTCTTTGATTTCCTTGAACAATGTTGTATAGTTCTCGATGTATAAGTTTTTTACCTCTTTAGTTAAATTTATTCCTAAGTATTTGATTTTTTTATTTACTATTGTGAATGGTATTTGTTTCTTGATTTCCTCCTGATCTTGCTCATTATTGGTGTACAGAAATGCTACTGATTTTTGCGTATTGATCTTATAACCTGCGACTTTGCTAAACTCATTTATGAGTTCTAGGAGCTTTGTTGTAGATCTCTCAGGGTTTTCTATGTATAGGATCATGTCATCTGCAAATAATGAAATTTTGACTTCTTCCCTTCCAATCTGAATGCCTTTTATATCTGGTTCTTGCCTCAGTGCTCGAGCAAGTACTTCCAAGACAATGTTAAATAGGAGCGGAGACAATGGGCATCCTTGTCTTGTTCCTGAGTTTAGAGGGAAGGATTTCAGGATTTCGCCATTGTAAACAATGTTTGCTTTAGGTTTTTCATATATACTCTTTATCATGTTCAAAAAGTTTCCTTGTATTCCGATCTTTTGGAGTGTTTTTATCAGGAAGTGGTGCTGTATTTTGTCAAATGCCTTTTCTGCATCTATAGATATAATCGTGTGTTTTTTTTCTCTCAATCTGTTTATATGGTGTATTACATTGATTGATTTTCTGATGTTGAACCATCATTGCATACCTGGAATAAATCCCACTTGGTCATGGTGTATAATTCGTTTAATGTGTTGTTGAATACGATTAGCAAGTATTTTGTTAAGTATTTTTGCGTCTAGGTTCATTAGAGAAATTGGTCTGTAATTTTCCTTTCTTGTGGTGTCTTTGTTTGGCTTTGGTACTAGGGTAATGTTGGTATCATAGAAGGAATTAGGCAGTGTTCCCTCTGTTTCAATTTTTTGGAATAGTTTCAACAGGATTGGTGTTAGTTCTTTCTGGAATGTTTTGTAGAATTCACCTGTGAAGCCGTCTGGCCCTGGGCTCTTCTTAGTTGGGAGATTTTTAATGACTGATTCTATCTCTTTGCTTGTGATTGGTTTGTTAAGATCATCAATTTCTTCTTTCATCAGTATGGGCTGCTTATGTATTTCTAGGAATTTGTCCATTTCCTCTAAATTGTCATTTTTGTTGGAATATACTTTTTCAAAGTATCCTCTTATGACAGTCTTTATTTCTGTGGGGTCAGTGGTGATATCACCTTTCTCATTTCTTATTTTGTGTATTTGCATCTTTTCTCTTTTTTTCTTTGTTAGTCTCACTAAATGTTTGTCAATTTTGTTGATCTTCTCAAAAAACCAGCTCTTGGTCTTGTTTATTTTTTCAAGTGCTTTCTTATTTTCTATTTCATTTAGTTCTGCTCTTATCTTTGTTATTTCCTTCCTTCTTCTTCCTGTTGGGTTACTTTGTTGTTGTTTTTCTAATTCCGTCAAAAGTGCAGTTAGTTCTCCAATTTTTGCTCTTTCTTCTTTTTTGATATATGAATTTATGGCTATAAATTTCCCTCTCAGTACCGTTTTTGCTGCATCCCATAAATTTTGGTATGTTGTGTTATCATTATCATTTGTTTCAAGGTAGTCATTGATTTCTTTTGAGATTTCCTCTTTGACCCACTGTTTTTCTAAGAGTGTGCTGTTTAATTTCCAAATTGTTGTGTGAAGTCTGGGTCTCTGTCCCTTGCAAATTTCCAGCTTGACTCCAATGTGGTCAGAGATATTGTTTTGTATGATTTCGATCTTTCTGAATTCATTAAGCCTTTCTTTGTGGCCTAGTATATTGTCAATCTTGGAGAATGTTCCATGTGCGCTTGAGAAAAATGTATATCCTGCTGTGTTTGGGTGTAATGATCTATATATGTCTATTAGATCCAGCTCTTCTAATATACTGTTCAAATGTTTTGTTTCTTTAGTGATTCTCTTTTGAGATGTTCTGTCCAGAGTTGATAGTGGTGTATTAAAATCCCCCACTATAATTGTAGATGCATCTATTCTTTCACTTATTTTTTCCAGCATTTGCCTCACATATTTAGAGGCGCCCTTGTTAGGAGCATAAATATTTATTTTAGAGGCGCCCTTGTTAGGAGCATAAATATTTATGATTGTTCGATCTTCTTGACAGATTGTCACTTTCACTAAAATATAGTATCCCTCTTTGTCTCTCACAATTGTTTCGCATTTAAAGTCTATTTTGTCTGATATTAATATCACTACTCCTGCCTTTTTTTGGTTGTTGTTTGCTTGTATGATTGTTTTCCAGCCATTCACTTTCAACCTCCATGAGTCTCTGGGTCTAAGATGTGTCTCTTGTAGGCAGCATATAGATGGGTCGTATTTCCTTATCCAGTGTCCCAGTCTGAATCTTTTGATAGGTGAGTTTAATCCGTTGACATTCAGTGTTATTACGTTTAGAGGGTTATTTATGGTAGCCATATTTTGATTGGATTTGTGTTTGTTATATTTTGTTTGTATTATTTTATTTTCCCCTTCTATTTTTGTCTTTCTTGTTGCTTTTACACTCTCCTCCATCTCTGACTGTCCTGTTTTTTTCCTTTCTTCCTGCAGAACTCCCTTAAGAATTTCTTGAAGGGGAGGTTTCTTGTTGATATATTCTTTCAGTTTCTGTTTATCTGTGAATATTTTGAACTCTCCATCATTTTTGAATGCTAGTTTAGCTGGATAGAGTATTCTTGGTTGCAAATTTTTTTCCTTTAGTACCTTGACTATATCATACCACTGCCTTCTTGCCTCCATCGTTTCAGATGAGAAATCAGCACTTAATCTTATGGAGTTTCCCTTGTATGTGATGGTTTTCTTTTCTCTTGCTTCTTTTAGAATTTTTTCTTTGTCTTGAGCATTGGATAATTTGACAAGTATATGTCTTGGGGTGGGACTGTTGGGGTTTATGACCAGTGGAGTGCGCTGTGCTTCTTGGATATGTACATCTGTCTCTTTCAGTAGATTTGGGATGTTTTCGTTCATTATTTCCTGCAACACTCCTTCTGACCCCTTTCCCTTCTCTTCTCCTTCTGGAATGCCTATAATACGTATGTTTGAGCGTTTTGCGTTATCATTCAGGTCCCTACGTCCTATCTGGATTTTTTCTACCTTTTTATTGTCCACTTCTATCTGTTTGATTTCCAATGCACTGTCTTCCACATCACTGATTCTCTGCTCTGCCTCTTCTAGTCTGCTGATATTTGCTGCAAGTGTATTTTTGATTTCTTGAATTGTGGTGTTCATTTCCATCATATCTGTTATTTTTTTGCGCATGTCTGCAATTTCACCTCCAAGTGTTGTCTTCACGCTGTTAACCTCTTTCATTACTTCATCAAATTTGTCAGTGATAAATGTTCTGAGATCTTTCATTGCTTGTGCGAAGTCCTGACCCCCTTCCTGATTTTTAGTTTGTTGATTGGATTCAGCCATGTTTTCCTGATTACTGGTTTGGTTTGTAGATTTTTGTTGCTGTGTTGTCAACATTTTTTCTTGACAGGTTTAATCAGTTCCTTAGCTTCTTTGTCTAGTCTTGGAGATTAATTAGCTGTTCTTTTTGCATAAGTGTTATATCTTCTCTTTGTCACTTTGTTCTTCTTATTCCAATTTCTTATTGCTAGTTAAGCTCACTTTAAAGGAAAGTATTAGTGCTGGGGAAAGGCAATTGTGTAAGGGAGGAAAAAGTGTGAAGTAGTATTGGTGATATATGTTAACAAGGCAACAATATGAGTTCTGGGAGGATGGAGGTTAGATCATGTAAATTGTGTAGAGTTATAGTAGTAGGAAAATACCTATAATGAGGTAGACGACTGAATATGGGAGGAATGTGGTACGTACTAAGAGGCTATTGTTTTCGTGAGAGAGGGAAAGAGAAAAGAAACGTAATAGTTTCAGGGACGAATACCAGATGG
Organism: Dasypus novemcinctus; assembly: GCF_030445035.2. NCBI lineage: Eukaryota > Metazoa > Chordata > Mammalia > Cingulata > Dasypodidae > Dasypus > Dasypus novemcinctus. The sequence goes on along the minus strand of NC_080704.1, from coordinate 64,333,480 downwards.
AAAACTAAACAAAGGTATTAGAAATTAAGAGTTAGACACTTTGTGGATCAAAGAAAGGGAGATGGAATATAGGAGAGATAGCAGATGGTGGAGGATATCAAGTTGTAGGGGAAAGGGGATAGTGTAGATAGGCTAAATCTATTCACAGAGAAATGAGGCAGTGGAGGGTGAGGAAACCCAGCAAATGTGAGGTATTTCCTGTAGGACCTATTGTATTGTTAAGGTAAAATAGTATAAGAAGAATATTGGGGACAAGAAAGAGAGGATTAAAAAAAAAAAAGAACAACAACAACAAAAAATAAAAATAAAAAATAAAAAAAAACAAAAAACAAAGAACAGAAACCCCCCTGCCAGGCTCGGCTGGGCTCAGCTGGGCTCGGCTGGGCTCCGGTCCCCTGCCTGCCGCCCGCCGCGGCTTGGCTGGGCTTGGCTGGGCTCGGCTGGGCTCGGGTCCCCCGCCCGCCACCCGCCGCGGCTCGGCTGGGCTTGGCTGGGCTCGGCTGGGCTCGGGTCCCCCGCCCGCTGCCCACCATGGCTCGGCTGGGCTCAGCTGGGCTCGGCTTTCCCGCCTGCCACCTGCCGCGGTGCAGCCCGGCTTGGCTCTCCCGCCCGGTGCGGCGCGGCTGGGCTCGGCCGAGCTCGTCTGGGCTCGGCTCCCTCGCCCGCCGTGGCTCGGCTGGGCCTGGCTGGGCCCGGCTGGGCCCGGCTTCCCGGCCCACCACCCGCCGCGGCAAAGCGCTACTCAGCTCTCCCGCTCGCCGCCCGCCGCGGCGCGGCTGGGCTCGACCAAGCTCAGCTGGGCTCGGCCCCCCCGCCCGCCGCGGCTCAGCCGGGCTCGGCCGGACTTGGCTTCCCCGCCCACCGCCCGCCACAGCGCAGCGCGGCTAGGCTCTGCTGGCCTCGGCTCCTTCGCCCGCCGCCCACTGCGGCACAGCGCGGCTCGGCTCTCCCGCCCGCCACCTGCCGCAGCGTGGCTAGGCTCGGCTGGGCTTGGCTCCCTCGCCCGCCGCCCGCCGCAACACAGCGTGGCTCGGCTCTCCCACCCGCCGCCCACCGTGGCACAGCGCGGCTCGGCTCTCCCACCCACCACCCGCCGCGGCGCGGCTGGGCTCGGCTGGGCTCGGCTTCCCTGCCCGCCACGGCTCGGATGGGTTCGGCTGGGCTTGGCTGGGCTCGGTTCCCCCGCCCGCCGCCTGCCACGGCGCAGCGTGGCTCGGCTCTCCCGCCCACTGCCCGCCGCGGCGTGGCTCGGATCCCCCACCCGCTGCCCACTGCGGCCCAGCTAGGCTACCCTGGCCGCTGGCCGCTGCCCGCCGGGGCTTGGCGCGGTGCTAGCTGCCTCGGCTCCGCCTACCCAAGGAGGGAATCCTCCACACGTAGCTGGGATCTCCGTGTATATTTCACAGATGGATCCTCTCTGTTACCTTCCTTCCAAATCGATGTCCAGACACCGCCGGACCAGGAAAAATCCCGAAACAGCCCGGTCCCAAAGAGTCTCTGACGCCTCCCAGCCGATTCCACCCAGGAGCTAGTAACCAGGAAGTTCACTCAGCCGCCATCTTGTCTCCCTAATATACTGTTCAAATATTTTGTTTCTTTAGTTATACTCTTTTGAGATGTTCTGTCCAGAGTTGATAGTGGTGTATTAAAATCTCCCACTATAATTGTAGATGCATCCATTCTTTCACTTATTTTTTCCAGCATTTGCCTCACGCATTTAGAGTCGCCCCTGTTAGGAGCATCAATATTTATGATTGTTCGATCTTCTTGACAGATTGTCCCTTTCACTAAAATGTAGTATCCTTCTTTGTCTCTCACAATTGTTTCGCATTTAAACTCTATTTTTTCTGATATTAATATAGTTACTCCTGCCTTTTTTTGGTTATTGTTTGCTTGTATGATTGTTTTCCAACCATTCACATTCAGCCTCCATGAGTCTCTGGGTCTACGATGTGTTTCTTGTAGACAGCATATAGATGGGCCATATTTCCTTATCCAATGCCCCAGTCTGAATCTTTTGATCGGTGAGTTTAATCCATTGACATTCAGAGTTATTACTTTCAAGGAATTATTTGTGTTAGCCATATTTTCATTGGGCTTCTGTTTGTGATATTTTGTTTGTTTGTTTTTTTTCCCATCTCTTTTTGTCTTTTTTGTTGCTCTTACACTCTCCTCCAATTCTTCCTGTCCTGTTCTTTCCTATCTTCCTGCAAAACTCCATTTAGAATTTCTTGAAGGGGAGGTTTCTTGTTGGCATACTCTTTCAGTTTCTGTTTAACTGTGAATATTTTGAACTCTCCATCATTTTTGAATGCTAGTTTAGCTGAGTAGAGTATTCTTGGTTGGAATTTTTTTCTTTTAGTACCTTGTATATCATACCACTGCATTCTTGGCTCCATGGTTTCAGATGAGAAATGTGCACTTAATCTTATGTAGCTTCCCTTGTATGTGATGGTTTTCTTTTCTCTTGCTTCTTTTAGAATTTTCCCTTTGTCTTGAGCATTTGATAATTTGACAAGTATATGTCTTGGTGTGGGCCTGTTGGGGTTTATGACGTTTGGGGTGTGTTGTGCCTCTTGGATATGTACATCTGTCTCTTTTAGTAGATTTGGGAAGTTTTCAGCCATTATTTCCTGCAACACTCCTTCTGACCCCTTTCCCTTCTCTTCTCCTTCTGGGATGGCTATAAAACGTATGTTTGAGCATTTTGCATTATCATTCAGGTCCCTAAGTCCTAGCTGGATTTTTTCTATCTTTTTATCGATCAATTCTACTATCTGTTTGATTTCCGATGTACTGTCTTCCACATCACTAATTCTCTGCTCTGCCTCTTCTAGTCTGCTGATATTTGCTGCAAGTGTATTTTTGATTTCTTGAACTGTGGTGTTCATTCCCATCATATGTTATCTTTTTGCATATGTCAGCAATTTCCCCTCCAAGTGTTGTCTTCATGCTGTTAACCTCTTCATTTACTTCATTAAATTTGTCGGTGATAAATGTTCTGAGATCTTTCATTACTTGTGTGAAGTTCTGCTCCTCTGCCTGATTTTTAGTTTGTTCACTGGATTCAGCCATGTTTTCCTGATTACTGGTTTGGTTTGTAGATTTTTGTTGCTGTCTGGTCATCATTTAATCTTGACGGGTTTAATCAGTTCCTTAGCTTCTTTGTCTAGTCTTGGGGATTAATTAGCTGTTGTTTTTTTGCATAAGTGTTATATCTTCTCTTTGTGACTTTGTTCTTCATATTCTAATTTCTTATTGCTGGTTGAGTTCACTTTAAAGGAAAGTTTTGGGGCCAGCGAAAGGCAATTGTGTAAGCAAGGAAAAAGTGTAAAGTAGTATTGGTGATATATGTTAACGAGCAACAATATGAGATCTGGGAGGATGGATGTTAGATCATGTAAGTTATGTAGAGTTAGAGCCATAGGTAGAGTACCTATAATGAGGTAGTCAACTGAATATGGGAGGAATATGGTATGAATTAAAAAGCTATTGTTTTCATGAGAGAGGGAAAGAGAAAAGAAAGGCAATTGTTTCAAGAGTGGATAAAAGACAGAAAACAAAACAAAGGTATTAGAAATTAAGAGTTAGACACTTTGGGGATCAACGAAAGGGAGGTGGGATATAGGAGTGACAATAGATGGTGGAAGATATCAAGATGTAGGGGAAAGGGGATCGTGTAGGTAGCCAAAATCTATTCACACAGAAATGAGGCAGCGGAGGGTGAGGAAACCCAGCAAATGTGAGGTGTTCCCTGCAGAGCCTATTGTATAATTAAGATAAAGTAAAATAAGAAGAAAAGGAGGGACAAGAGAGAAGAAAAAAAAGGGAAGAAAGTAAGAAAGAAAAAGGGGTGGGTAAAGGGAGGGGAACAAGTAAGGAAAAGAAAAAAATATATAGAACAATCACAACAGCAACAACAACAACAACAAGGCCCCTAAATAACTGGAAAAGAAAAAAAAAGACTTTGGGGGATACGCTGGGAGAAAAGACTAGGAGATACTGCAATGTTAGCAATCAGGACATTAAAAGAATAAAAAATAAAATAAATACAAAAAATAAATACAAAACAAAAAAGAAAAAACACAAACTTTGATGGCTAGGACATTCAAGGACCTCAGATGGACTTCAGGGTGTGATGGATTCAGGGATGGAAAGTCAGAGATATTGAAGACTCAAGAGGTGTGAGTCTCTGGGGTGTGGGCCACCAGGGTTTAGGGGACTCAGACCTGGCAACCTCAAATCTGGTTAACAGGGAGCCTGGGATCACTGCAGTGTAACACAGCCTTCAGCGATCCCCGCAGCTGGGTGCCAGCCCTATGGGGAGGTCAGATCCGCAAACTCTATCTTATGTTTCTGAACCCTGCAATTCACTCACTCACTGCGGTCTATTCTGTGGATGTATCACCAATTCGGCTTGAGGAAACCTCCCACCCTGTAAGCCCCCGGAATGGCCACCTGAGGGCGCCTCTACACTGCAGGCAATTTAATGTCGCAGATCAGAAGCCAGGCCTGGGGGTGGGGCTCCTGCTCGAAACTCCGACAACAGAGTCCAAAACCGAAATTACCACGCTTCGCAAAATATTCTTCCAATCGGTTTCCAGACGTCTTCCCCCCACACCGCCAGACCCTGTAACAGCCTCCCTCTTATGTCCCTTTATTGCCAGCAATCTAAGTCTGCTGCAAATTGGCAGCCGGGCTTGGGGGGGTGGGGCTCCAGGCAGAAGCACTCTTACTTGTGTCCACAATCAAAAATTCCCCGCTTGGCAACAAAACCCCTGTTTGTCTCCCCAAATCGGTCTGCAAAGGCCTCCCGTCCTGTCAACCCCCCAACAGCCCACTCAGGGCTCATGAATTCCCCAGTACTGCAGAGCCTCCATCACCGACGCAGCACTGGTTCCGTGGCTCCACCCACCCCAGGAGGGAGTGTCCCACGCACAGCTCTCACCTCCGTGCAATAGAGTCTCAATTATATCTTATAGACTAATCCTCTCCATTACCTTCCCACCAAATCGATGTCCAGACACCTCCTGCCCTGCAAAAATCCTGAAACAGCCTGGTCTCAAAGAACCTCCAATGCTGCCCAGACACTTCTTTGCAGGAGAGACCATCAGGTAAGCTCACTCAGCCACCATCTTTCCTCATTGTAGTTTTGATTTGCAGTTCCCTAATAGCTAGTGATTTCAAATACCTTTTCATGTGATTTATATCCATTTGTATTTCTTTGGAGAAGTATCTGTTCAATTCTCTTGCCCGTTTTTTAAATGGGTTGTTTTCCTATTCTTGAGATACAGGAATTTTTCATATATGCAGGATATTAGTCTCCTATCACATATAAGGTTGCCACATATTTCTCCCATTGGATAGGCTGTCTTTTCACTTTCTTGACAAACTCATTTGAGGTGCAATAGGCACCTGTCCTTCAAGAAATACTAAAGGGAGTTCTGCAGGAGGAAAGAAAAAAGAGGAGAGTCAGAGTTGGAGGAATCAATAAAGAAACAAAGACTTTGAATAATATATTTGAGGATATGAACCTAATAGACATATAACCAGAAAAACCCACATACAACAGAGTATATATTCTTCTCAAGCACACATGGATCATTCTCTAAAGTAGACCACATGCTAGGCCACAGAGATAGTCTCAATGAATTCAGAAAGATTGAAATCATACAAAATAATTTCTCTGACCACAGTGGAATGAAGCTGGAAACCTTCAAGATCTAAAGAGTCACAAGAGACATAAAGATATGGAAGATAAGATACACACTCTTAGACAAGCAGTGGGTCAAGGAGAAAATCTCAAAAGAAATCAATAACTACCTTGAAAGAAATGATAATGACAACACAACATATCAAAACCTATGGGATGCATCAATAGCTATATTGAGGGGGAAATTCATAGCCATAAATTCATATATCAAAAAAGAGAAAAGACCTAAAATTGAAGACCTAACTGCAAACTCAGTGGGATTCATAAAAAAACAAAAAAGTAACCCCAAAGGAAGAAGAAAGAAATAACAAAGATCAGAGCAAAACTAAATGAAATAGAAGATAAGATAGCACTTGAAAAAAATAAAACAAAGAGCTGGTTCTTTCAGAAGATCAATAAAATTGTCAAAACCTTAGCTAGACTAAAAAGGAAAAAAATAGAGAGGACACAAATACACAAAATAAGAAATCAGAAAGGGGATATCACCACCAACCCCAAAGAAATAAAGGATATCATATGAGGATGCTTTGAACAACTATATGCCAAGAAGAAAGATAATTTAGAGGAAATGGGCAAATTCCTAGAAACACATAAGCAGCTTACAATGATGAAAGAATAAATTGATGATCTCAACAAACCAATCACAGGTAAAGAGATAGAATCAGTCATTAAAAAACTCCCAATTAAGAAGAGCCCTGGGCCAGATGGCTTCACAGGTTAATTCTACCAAATATTTCAGAAAGAACTAACACCAAACTTGCTTAAAATCTTTAAAAAAATTAAATAGAAAGAATACTGCCTAAGATGTTCTATGATGCCAACATTACCCTAATACCAAAACCAAACAAACACACTACAAGAAAGGACAATTACAGGCCAATCTCTCTAATTAACCTAGATGTGAAAATCCTCAACAAAACACTTGCTAATCATATTCAACAACACAATAAATGAATTATACACCATAACCAAGTGAGATTTATTCCTGGTATGCAAGGATGGTTCAACATAAGAAAATCAATTAATGTAATACTCTACATAAACAGATAAAAGGAAAAAGGTCACATGATCATATCTATAGATGCAGAAAAATCATTTGACAAAATACAGCGCCCTTTCTTAATAAAAACACTGAAGATGATAGGAATAGAAACTTTCTGAACATGATAAAGGGCATATACAAAAAACCCAAAGCTAACATCATTTACAATGGTGAAGTTGTAAATTCTTTCACTCTAAGATCAAGACAAGACAAGGATGCCCATAATTACCCCTCCTATTTAACATTGTGTTAGAAGTACTTGCTCTAAAACTGAGACAAGAACCAGATATAAAAGGCATGCAAATTGGAAAGAAATCAAATTTCACTATTTGCAGATAACATGATCATATGCATAGAAAGCCCTGATAATTCTGCAACAAATCTTCTAGAACTTATAAATGAGTTCAGTAAAGTTGTAGTTTTGGAGATCAATGTGCAAAAATCAGTAGCATTTCTGTACACCGGTAATGATCAATCTGAGGAGGAAACAAAAAAAATTCCGTTTACAATAGTACATAAAAATATGAAATACCTAGGAATAAATTTTACTAAAGATGTAAAGACTTATACACAGAAAACTACACAACACTGTTTAAGGAAATCTTTTTAATATAGGCACCTATGGCTATAAATATCCCTCTCATCAGTGATTCGCTTCATCCCATAAATTTTGGTATGTTGTTTTCTAATTTTCTTTCATTTCAAGGTAGTTACTGGCTTCATTTACAATTATCTCCCTGATCTGCTGATTGTTTAAGAGGGTGTTGTTTAACTTCCATATATTTTTCCTATTCTTATTCTGTGCTCCTTATTAATTTCGAGCTTCATTCCATTCTGGTCAGAGAAATTACTTTGAATAATTTTAATCTTCCTTAATTCACTGATATTTTTTTCTGTGACCTAGCAGGTGGTTTATTCTTGAGGACAATACACATGTATACAATAAGCATGTACATCTTGCTATATTTGAGTGTAATTTTCTGCATATGTCTAGTAGGTCTGTTTCCTCTAATGTATTATTCAAGGTCACTGTTTTTTATTTACCCTCTCTCAAAATATTCTAATAGTGATAATGGTATTTTAAGCCTCCAACTAATATTTTAGAGGCATTTATTTATCCCCTTAGTTTTGCTACTTTTTGCCTCATGTATGTGGGTCACACTCATTACAGCATAAATATTTATGATGGTTCTTTCTCCTTGATAGGTTTCCCATTTTCTTAATATACAGTGTCCTTTTTGTCTATTACAGTAGTTTTCATTCAAAGTCTATTTTTTTTTCCATATCAGTATAGCTCCTGTACTTTTTTTGGTTGTTGTTTGTGTCTAAACTAGTTTTCCAACCTTTCAGTTGCAAACTCTTTGTGTCCATGGGTCTAACCTGAGTTTCTTGTATACAGCATTTAGCTGGGTCATAATTCCTTATCCATTTTGCCAATCTGTTTCTTTTGATTAGAAAATTTAATCCATTAATATTCAATGTTATTATTGTCAAGACATTATTTACTTTAGTGACTTTTTAATTTAATTTTATATTTGTCATATTTTAAATTTTTTGTTTATACTCTTTCATTTATTCTTACCAATAATCTTCCTTTCTACACTATCCTTCAAACTTCTCTCTCCTGTTTTTTTTTCTTACAACCTGCAGAATTCCCTTTAGTATTTTTTGAAGGGCAGGGCTCTTGTTGACAAAATCTCTCAATTTCTGTTTATATGTGAGTATCTTGAAATGTCAGTCATTTTTAAATGAGGAACCAGAGATTGAACCCAGGACATTGTATATGGGAAGCAGGTGCTCGGCATCTGAGCTACATCCACTCCTGAATGAGAGTTGTTGTTTTGTTTGTTTATATTGTTTTGTTTTGTTTTTGGAGGTGCTGGGATTGAACTTGAGACATTGTAAATGGGTCCCAAGAAGTCAACCACTTGAGCTACATCCTCTTCATGTCATTCATTTTTGAATGTCAGCTTTTCTTTATACAGAATTCTTTGGTGATAGTTTTTTTTCTTTTAGCACCTTAACTATGTCATAACACTACCTTCTCATCTCTTAACCATTTCTCATAGTTAAAATGGGAAATCATGATTTAATCTTATCAAGCCCACTTTCTGTGTGATAGATCTCTTTTCTCTTGATGTTTTCAAATTTCTCTTTCTGCCTTGTGGATCTGACAATTTGATAAGTATATCTCTAGGATAGGCTGGTTAGGATGTATTCTTTTTGGAATGTGTTGTGTTTCCTTGACATGGGCATTCATATCACTCAAAGGAGTTGAGAAATTTTCTGCCATTATTTCCTCTAACTTTCCTTCAGTCCCATTTCCCTTTTCTTTTCTCTCTGGGAGGCCTATTATGCAAATGTTTGTGTGTTTTGTGTTGTCATTCAATTCCCTGAGTCATTGTTGAATTTTTTCTCTCCGTTTATCTATCTGTTCTACTATCTATGCAATTTCAGATGGCCTGTCTTCAACATCACTAATTTTTTCCTCTGCCTGTTCAAATTTGCTTGTTATGTGTTTCCAGCATAGTTTTAATTTCTTGCATTGTGTCTCTCATCACCACAACATCTATTATCCTTTTATCTATGTTTATTAGTCAGGATTCTCTGAGGAAACAAAATCAACAAGAGATAACTGTTGATAGAAAGAGATATTATCAGAGTCTCTCACATGACCAGGGGGATGCACATGTCCAGGCTCCAAAGGCAGGCTGCAACCAAGAACTACAGTGAAAGTCCAATGAAAGTTCTTTTTTTTTTAATTTTTTTTATTGACTTTGTAATAATATTACATTAAAAATATATATGTGAGGCCCCATTCAACCCCATCCCCCCCCCCCCAACAACACTCGTTCCCATCATCATGACACATCCATTGGATTTGGTAAGTACATCTTTGGGCACCTCTGCACCTCATATACATTGGTTCACATCATAGCCCATACTCTCCTCCATTCCATCCAGTGGGCCCTGTGAGGATTTACAATGTCCGGTGATTCCCTCTGAAGTACCATCCAGGGCAGCTCCATGTCCCAAAGACGCCTCCACCTCTCATCTCTTCCTGCCTTTCCCCATACCCTCCAATGAAAGTTCTTGATGAGTTCTGGGAGATATTGGCTGTCCAAAGACCAGCTGGGAAATTGTCACTCAGGGATGGAATCACTTCCCCTTTTAAGGCATTCAACTGATTGGATAAAATGTCAATCATTACTGAAGGCAGTTTCCCTTATGGATGTAGATGTTATCAGCTATCTATGATTTACCACTGCAGTAAAGTCAATGGTGACTAAAGTCCATAAATACCCTTGTATTACATTTAGCCCAGTGCTTACTTGACCAAACAACTGGACACAATTACCTGGCTAAGGTGACACATTAGCCTAACAATCACAGCATATTTATGATTTATTTTATAGATTTCCCCAGTCTTCTTAATATCCTTTATCTCTTCCTTCATTTTTTTATTCTTCAAAATGAAAAATTTATTCTAATGAAAAGCCACCATATAAAATAGATAAGCTCCAGAATAGGTGAAAATATTCACAATACATAAATTTGACCAAAAAAACTCATGGAGAAGACATAATTAATTCCTGAAACTCAATATTAAGAAGAAAATTACCCAATAAAACAATGCACTAAAGACTTGGGTATTTTACAAAAGAAACATACACAAAGGATTGAAGGCAAATGAAAATGTGTTTAAATTATTTGTCATCAGAGAAAACAGATCAAAATATTTGGTACCACTAAATATCTACTAAAATATAATAATATAATAGTAACTGACAGCATGAATACTAATGATTATGGGAAGTGAAGCAACTCCAACTCATTCATTAACAATGGAAATATGAAAAGATAGCATTTTGGAAAACAATCTGGCAGTGTCTTATATTCCACATCACCTTCCTATGACCCAAAAATTCTATTTCCTATTCACTTAACCAAGAGGAATAAAAACAAGTATTTATGAAAATACTAGTACACAAATGTTCATAGCAGCTTTATACTTAATAGCCCCCAAGTGGAAATGTTTTCACACTTTTTAAATTGAAATTAATAGATCACAAAGAACGTTACACACAGAAAAAACATGAGTTCCCATATACCTCTCCCCTCCCCAACCCCATCATTTGTGTAAATTGTATTTTTTTGAAGATAGATACATCACAAAAAAATGTGTGCATTAAAAATATAAGAGGTCCCCGTATACCCCCACCCCTCCACCCCACTCCTCACATACCAACAACCTCCTCCAGCCTTGTGGCATACTCATCGCACTCAGTGAGCACATTCTGGAGCACTGCTGCACCACATAGATAATAGTTACCCTGTAGTTCATACCCTTCCCCAGTACATTCAGTAGGTTAAGGCAGGATATATAAAGTCCATAATCTGATTTGTTTGGACATCCTTGATTAGTTCCATGTTCTACATCTCCTCCTTTTTAGTTTGCACATTAGACTGGGCCATGTCTTCCTCTTACTTAGTATGGCTTGTAATTTTTGCTTCTGTCTAGGCATCTGTTTCTTTTGAAGGGCTTATTCAGGTGTTTAGCTTCTCTTTCTATTTTAAGGTTTCATTTCTTTGTTTAGTGTTAAGGGTCTTCTTTGACACTTGATTTCACTTATTCTATGTCTTTGTTGTTGTCCATATTCCCCAGGAAAAATATTAGGTCTATAAAATCAGAAAGAAAGAACAAGAGAAAATGATTTTTTTTTAAAACTGAAAGAAAAGGATCCATAAAATGCCAGGAGAAAAAAAGTAATGAGTGTTAAATCCTAAAAAAAAAAAAGGAATAAGAATTAAAAAGTTGGAGGAAGGAAGAATAAAAATAAATAGGAAAATATACGATAAAATCAGGACAATGAGAAGAGAAAAAAAGTAAATGAAGTCCAAACAAAAGAAGATGAAATGAAAGAATAGAAAAGGAGGGAAAATGAAAGAAAGAAGAGAAATAAATAATGAGAAAAATAAAAGAAGTGAAGAAAAGACAAATAAAAATCAGACCTCCCTACCAGGCCATTAGCAACCATCTCAGGCAACCAGTGCTCATCAACCATCCTGCAGCATGCTTTCTGCAGGTAGGATAATGGAATTTAGAGGGAAAATAAAGAATAAAAAATAAATAATATTTTAAAATTTTAAAACCTAAGAATCATTTCAGTCTAAATTCCCTGACACAAGGCTGCATGTCCCACAGCTCCCCTTCCCACAGAGAGCCAGCTGGCTGCTTAAGAATCTAATGAATTGTTCTCTTGCTCCCTTCTCTTCTAAGCCTGTTGGCACCTGACAGCTTGCAGCACCCTGTCCTGGTTCCCTTTTCCCCCAGGCTGGTTGGACATCTGATGGCTCTCAGGCTAGCTGTCATGGCTTCCCTTTCCCTCAGACTGGTTGGGCATCTGGCAGCTTCCTGGCTGCCTGTCCTAGCTCCCCACACTCCTGGGAAATTGGGCACCTGTCAGCCCACCCCCTCACTGACCCAGTTCCTCTCTCTTCCACGGTAGGTGGTTGTGACAGATCACCTGATCAACTCACCCTTCCCCTCTCCCTGGAGCTGCTTCAGTGTTGGCTGGAATATTTTCTTTCCCTGGGAACCAGTTAAGATCCAGTCCACCTGCCCTGCCTCCCCTCCACCTTCTCCTCTCTCCCTCTGAGCTGGTTGAGTACTTATTCTCACACCTATGTGCCCCACAGCTACCCCAACTTGAGAGCCTGCTGGGTACCAGGATGAACCACGGTCATCCGGTGGTTTTCCTTATTGTCAGAGCTGGTCATGTGCTGGTCTTCCAGGTAAATCTCTTCCCAGGCTTTCCGCTCCCTCTGAGCCAGCTGCATGCTAGCTTGTCTGCCTTATCTCCCATGGTTTCCTTTTCCCCCACAACTTAGTTCCCTCTCTAGCTACCCTCTCCAATTGACCTGTGGCCCCATAGGTTCCCTTCTTCCAGGTAAATCTGGCTGCTTTCCTGCAGTTTCTGGAGGAAGAATGCAGCCTTCAATTTCCTTACTCTGCCATCTTGGATCTCTGTGGCAGTTTGATATTATTTATGAATTCCAAAAAGAGAGGTTATGTTTGTAAACTGGTTGGTTCCACTAGGTGTGATAACATTTGATTTTATTAAGTTCAAAGGTTACATTTACTTGATTAAATTAAGATTATGGCTTTGATTCAGCCTTGTCAGTAGGATGCTGAGTCATTGCCCCCTTGACGGGTGGACACTTACACAGATGAATAGAGAGAGGTCCAAATGATATGGCAGAAGACAGAAAATTGTTTTGATGCTGGAACCCCAGTGAGAGTCAAGCAATTTATCTGAGAGTTTACAACTGACATTGTGAAGAGACCAGAGTAGCTGAGCCTAGAGAGAAATGAGCCCCTGGAAGAGAGATGAGTCCTATGCAAGAAAACAGCTGAGAATGGAAGAAGCTCGGACCAGGGAGCCTTAAGAGGAAAGAGGGAGGCTGAACCTTTGCAGAAGTCACCCACCATCTTGCATGAACATGTGGCAAAAGACTGGGTGAGAAATTACTTCTTACCTTACCTTGAGTTGGACTCTTTGGGGTCTTGTAACTGTTAAGGTTCTACCCCAAATAAATATCCTTTATAAAGCCAACAGATTTCTGGTAACTTGTATCAGCATCCCTTTGGCTGACTACAATCTCCAATATATTTTTAATCTCAACCATTGTGCTTTTCATTCCCTTAAGATATGCTACTTTTCTTTTCAAACTTTCAAATTTTTTTCTCATCCATTGTCTTCTTAATACCATTTATCTCTTTAGCTATATTTTCCTTCATCTCCTAGAATTGATTTAGGACATTTCTGTGAATATCATTGATTAGTTGCTTTAAATCCTGTGTCTCATCATCATTTTAATTTTTTTTCTTTTGCTGGGCTATCTCTTTTTTTATAAGTGGTGGCATCTAGATTTATTTATTTTCCCCTGTGTTTTAATATATTTTTATTTATTTTTAAGAGATACATATATTGCACAAAATGTTACATTAAACAATATAGATGATTCTCTTATACCCCTCTCCCTACACCCCCCACTTCCCACATTAACTTCTTTCATTAGTGTGGTACATTCATTGCATTTGATGAATACATTTTGGAGCACTGTTACACAGCATGGTTTATAGTTTACATTGTTTACACTCTGTCCCAGTCCATTCAGTGGGCTGTGGCAGGATATATAATGTCCTGCATCTGTCCCTGCAATATCATTCAGGGCAACTCCAAGTCCTGAAAATGCCCCCATATCACACCTCTTCTTACCTCTCCCTACTTTCAAATCCCATGACCACTGTCTCCACATCAATTATATACTTTCTTCCAATGCTAGATTCACAATAATTCTATAGTAGAATTCCAGTAAGTTCACTCTAGTCCATATTTTGTTCCCCAACCCTGAGGACCCTGGGATAATGATGCCTGCTATAGCCCTCAATTGAGAGGGGGCTTAGATCCTACATGGCTGGTGAATGGCGCTCTCCTGCCCACAGCTGTAGACTCTCTTGGTTCCTTAGTGTGATGGTTGTCCATCCCCACCTCCCTGTCAGTTGACCTGGGTAAGTTCAACGAATTGGAGTGTAGGAGCTGCAAAACCACTGAGGCTCAGGGCCCAGCTGGCACATGGACATCCCAGAGATTTAAGTCCCCTGGGCATACACCAACCCAAGTGCCAACCACTGGTTCAATAAAAGGCACAGATGAGGCATGTGTAGAGAAGTCACCTCTGAGTCCAACTCCATCACACTCAGGAGCACAAATTCCAAAGTAGGGTCCACTGGCAAGGCACCAAACTCTGAAGGTACCTGTCATGACTGTAGGACCTGGGTGTCTCCATAGGCCTCAGGAACACCACTACTCAGGATAGTATCTACTTGGGTTGTCTATGTGATCCTGCTGAAACATGCATAAGCATAACTCCTCTGATCATCCCTGACTTATTTTGAAGTCTCTTAGCAATATAAACTCATTAGTTTTTACCATTCCCCCCTTTTATTCAAGGCCTTTTTGCAGTTGCTTCACCAGCTGGTGCTTGGTAGTAATTCATTGGTGCCACAGAGTCTCATCCCTAGGAGTCATGTCCCACATTGGGGAGAAGTAATTCATTTATATGCTGAGTGTGGCTAGAGAGTGCAGGCCATCTATTCATGTTTTGTAGTACAGCTTATAATTTTTTCCTGATGTTTATTGATTTTGCTGAGTTTATTCTGATGTTCCGTGTCTCTCTTGCCTAGTGGTTTTGTCTCATGGCCTTTCTTTAGTTTTTGTTTAGCTTACTCTAAATCTTTAAAATGTCTCTGTTTAAATTATCAAAACGGGGCCTGGGTCCCACCAATGTGGCGCAGAAAATATCTAATGGAGCCTGGGAATAGGGACAAGAGAGATTCCAAAAAGCCTTTTTTACCATCACTTTCCTTTCTTGCCAGCAGATGGCACTCTTTGGTGTATCTTTCCATAGAGATGGCTCTTCCAACCTCCACTGTCTGGTGTTTCTGGGTTGGTTGGAGTCATAATTCAAACCCAGACTCTGCTGTTTATACTCACTGAAAAGAAACCACACTAAGCCTTATGCTGCACCCTCCCTCTTCCCAGGGAGGAAAATATCCTTTCCCCTATCCGTTGACCACTGTTAGCTATGGGTTTTACCAAGACTGTTCACCTTGAAAGTGAGGGGTAGGAGCCATTTCCAGCCACATGGGATAGCAACATAAAGTTTTTGTTTCAGCCTCTTCATCTCTGTGGCCCCACACTCTTCTGGACGATGCATGCACACTCTCCTGGTCTATAAATTCCCAAAGAAGATTCTGTACTTCCTGCACTGTTTCTATAAGAGAGGTGAGCATTATTGGCCTACTCTGACATTATCTATCTGGAACTCCTGCTCTATTTGCTTATGTTTCATCTCTATAGTTTTTCTTTTTTCATTCTCCTTTCATCATCTTTAGCTGATTTTTCCCTGGAGGGCAATTTCTGGGAACAGGGTCATCCTCTAGAGGGCATTGTCTAGCTGGTATTTTCTAGCCAGTATGGGGCAGGAACTCATGAATGGGACACAGACCAGTAACAAATGTCCCCAGAGAGAGGGTCAAGAAAGATGCCAGAAAGCCTTTTCATCACCTCCTCAAAGCTGTGTTTCTGGGTCTGCTCAGCCAGCAGGTGTAGAGTTTTAACAAATTGTTCCCTAAAGCTCTAAAGACAATGTCTGTGTTTTCAACCTCCACCAGCTCTACCCATATCAGGGGGCAGTGTTGAAACATTAGATTCAGGGATCACCATTCAGGGTAGACTAGAAGCATGATTCAGAGAAAGGATTAAGTGAACCACAGTCACTGACCAGAAGCAACACTCAGCACTCAGTCAAGCCTCCCTGTTCTGGGAAAGGAATGCCTCTGTGTCCCTCTCCATCCACAACAGGAAGCCATGGACTATATCTGAAGCTGCTTCCCCAAGGGTGGGGGATGGGCACTGGCCACTGCCATGGAGTGACTCACTAATGACTTTTTGCTGCAGCTTTTGTCTCCCCATCCCACTATTTCCTGGATACAGTACTGTGCTCTCCTGGTCCCCAGGGACCTATAAATATTGTTTCAGTTTCTGCATATCCACTAGCTATTTCTGGAGGAAGAGTGTGTCCTGTACCTCCCTATTCCACCATCTTCTACAGAAGCCCAAAATATTATTTTTATCAAATTAAATTTTTGAGCATAGGTGGTACAATTATAATGGGGCTTTTAATGTTATTGTTTACATTTTTTATTACTTTTTAATTTTTAAAAAATTTTTCTGTGCGTACTGCTTTTTTCTCTATTTTTTTAAAGTGACATTCAAAAATTAAAAGCAGTCCCCATATACCTACCGCCCCCCTCACCCCACTCATACATTGTTTTACATATTATTTTGATATTTTGGTTGTTTTGGCAAGTGGGTAAATCTGGTCTGTATTACTCCATCTTGGTCATAAGCAGAAATTTTATTGTGTTTATGAGAATTTAATATGGTTATTGACCATCTGTTTTACTTTAAGCTTTATTAATGCATTTATTTTTAAATTGGGAAAGACATAGAGCTTAGTACTTTGAGATCAGTCAGGAAGCTCTGATTATTTATTCCATCTCCAACACATGGTAGCTTTGTGGGCATGGGAAATTTTATAACCTTCTCTGTGTTTCAATTTATACTTTTGTAAAATATGATGATCATAGATATTTCACATTCATGGATATATAGACTTTGACTCACTGCTTTGAAACTTGGAAGTGTCTAGTATATGTTACCTATAAGTATTATTTAAGGTCACTACTCCAAAAAGAGTCATTATTGAAGCACTCAATATATAAGAACTCATTATTATGTAACACAAAGTATTTAGTACAAAATAGTTGGACATTGGGGAGCACATGTGGCTTAAGCAGCTGAGCACCCACCTCCTACATGGGAGGTCATTTGTTTGGTTCCCGGTGCCTCCTAGGGAAGGCAGGAAAGCAATGAGTAGGCAATAAGAAAGGGCAACAAACAAACAATAAGCAAAAACAAATGAGCTGAGAGCAGATGTGGCTCAAGAAATTGAGTACCTGCCTCCCACATGGGAGGTCCTGGGTTTGGTTCCAGGTGTCTCCTAAAGACAACAAACAGACAATGAGTAGACAAGAAAAAAATAAAATAGCTGGACATATGAAACTTAGCCCTACCCAAAACAATGAAAGTGTCCCCTAACTTCCAGCCTCTATAGTCACCTCTTCTTGATCAGTGAAGACTTTTTTTCTCTGAGGGACAGGAGTTATGCAAGGCCATAAATAGATCATGAGACCTACACATAAAGTGGAGTTGTCACAACTGGGGATCTGTCCATCATGTCAAGATGAGGCCTTGAAACCCAACTCAACTTCTTTCCCCATCTTGGGAAACCAGGAAACCCACACATCCAGAAAGTCATCAAGACCATGGCCTGTGTGAGTAACATATCATTGTGCAGGAGAAGCAAACTTGGACCCCTGTAAATTTAGCATATCCTTGAATAGTGACATGCATGGTATGATTTCTTTTCATATTTTTCCTATGCATTTAAGACTTAGTTCCATATTCCTTATTAGAAATATGTTCATCTGTGCTAAGGAGACTTAAAATAATTGGCTATAGATAATTGAGGTCAACCCTCATCTCCCTGTACAAGATTGTGCTAGAAGTGATATTTTAATCTCTAGTGACCATATAGGCATTGGCATATCGCTGGATGGATTTATGGAACTTGTTGATGAATCCACAAAAGGAACAGAAGAAGCCTTGACAGATCCCATAAGAGGGTTGTTAGTTATCAGCAAAGGACAGATACCTGTCTGTTTGGTATCCATATGCTATAAAAATGAGCTCCTGGATAGTGAGAGGCTATATCAATATGATGTTCTCTACAATAAGAGTAATACCCAGGCAAATTGTCCTAATCAACAAGGAAATGTTGAAATATGTTAGATAACAAGTAGCCCATGGTATTGTGCTTCCAGGTATGGTAAATTCATTGTTGCAAAAACATCATGAAACAACAAAGTTACCTCATATTTCTACTTGTCTGTCTTTTCTCTATAAATATGCCCTTATCCTAGATCTCCTTGAGATTCCAAAATTGCTGAAACAATCCCAAGCACCACATTAGAACACAATATTCTTGGACAAAAATAGATTAGCTTTCCATTCCGGTGTACTGTTTTCTTTGGTTTTTCATTTTGAAATTTTCAAAAAGAAAAGTTGGAAGACTAGTTTAATAAAAACATTTGAATGAGTTATATTATCAGTTTTTCATGTTTTATTTTATCCCTTTATTTCTCTTACTACATAAAAAACAAATACATATAAACACACAGAAAGTAAGTTTCAGACATTGGCATTTTATTCTTAAATAATTCAACATATAGCTATATAATCACAATGCCATTTTCAAACCTATGGAAATTGACATAATTCCTTAATAGCATCTAATACACATTCCATACTGAAATTACACAAAATATTCCAGAAATGAATTTTATAGCTCTTTTGATAGAACCGGTATCAAGTACATAGTAATGTATTGCATGTAGTTTTTATGTTTCTTTATTTTCTGTTACTTTAGAATGGTCACCACACCTCATCATCTTTTCATGACATTGACTTACTGAAGAGATTGGCCAGGTGTAGTAGAGAATTACATTTGCATTTACCATATTTTGTTTTTTTCTTTTTGTATCTTTTTTTGCCTTACCATCAATATTTCCAGAAAACTGGAAGTTAGAGTATAGGACATGGTAAGTTTCATTTTAAATATCGATGGCAATAGTATTATATAGGTTATGATGTTCATGCCATATTGCGTTACCTCAGGATGTATATATGTCTCACTGACCCACTAATTGGAATGGTAATATTCTCTTGGTCAAGATGATGACCGTCAGATCTCTCCACCATAAAAGCATTTTTCATTCTTTATAATTAGCAAATAATTTGAGGGTTGATAATTTTGGGCCATGCAAATATACCATTGCCAATAACTTTTACCTTATAGTTTTAACATCCATTGATGATTCTTAGTTGAATCAGTTATAACAATGGTGGATTACGAAATTGTAATATTTCCATTTTCTTCTTTCATTCTATATTCCTTAGTTGACATTTCTGTGGAACCTATACTGATCAATTAAAATAAAATATGTTCACAGCTTTCATATTAACTGGAATTTCTCTTGGTTGGAGAAATAATTTGATTTTAAAAGCCATTTGCCATGACTGGCTACAGGGAGCAGTGGATAGGCAAGACAGTAAGAATCAAAGATATTTAAATTGACATAAGACAGAAAGTACAGTTTATAATTATACTTCATTAAGTCTAATGTGGAGAGAAAAGATGGAATTAAAAAAAAGAGAAAGAGGACCTAAGTTGTTGGCTGTAAAAACTGCTGGCTAGAAGTGATGCCATCAACATGGCAATGTAAGACATCCCTGACCAAAAATGTAGTGGATAAATGGACAATTCCCACTTTCTTAGATTTCTAGAAGATAAGGGAGGCTGGAGAAAGATGCCAAAGATGCTGAATAAAAGAAAAAGAAAATATCTGATAGTTAAATTCCATCCCAGACTTCCAGTCACTTCTGATGCCCCTCCCCCTCACTCAGTCCCATGCTTGGGAGCCTCACAAAGGAAGCATGGCATGGCTCCCTCCCACTGTGGACAGAGATGATAGACTGAACTCCACACATATCCAGGCACAGACACCTAAGTCTGCAGAGACCCAGGACAGAATACAAGACACTGTAGAATGCTGCATACAAAAGTGCCCCCACTGGGGAGAGAGAGACAGTGATAGAATTGCTTGCAAGAACTGTAGTGCCACCACTTAATGCAGTTTCAGTTGGCTGGACCACATAATAGCAATATGACTTTCATGAAGCGATCCACCTTTCTGAATTGATACCATCTGGGCCCCCAGGGCTGAATAACCTAATGTGGAAGTAACCAGAAACAGAAAAGTCTCACAGAGAAAAGTAGGTGGTTTAACAGAACTGCTGTAAGGTTGGGTGGGTCTCAGAACTGAAAAGTGTAAGAAAAACAGGACAAGGAGTGAAGGAGAGAATTTAAACAAATCATAGGAACCGGGGAGAAATTTCTGCAGTAAAACAAATGGTATAGAAGGAGGCACAAGATGGCATTGGATTAAGTGCAGCCACATCATCTCACAAAAAATGGCTGAGTGGGGTCAAAACCCTGCCTGAGTGAGCTGTTTTGGGAAACCACAAAGCAGGAGGCTTTAGGGCAGTGGTCTGGAGAGAGCATGACAAAAAGATTGATTGCAGACATCAGCGAAAATTTACAAGCCATATTAGGAAACAGGAAGATGTGGCCCAGCCAAAGGAAGAAACCAAATATCACAAAGAGATTCAGGAATTAAGACAATCAATGATAATCTCACAACTCTCCTAAATCCACTTAAAGAATTTAAAGAAAATATGACTAAAGAGATAAAGAATATTAAGAAAACATTGGGTGAGCATAAAGAACAATTTGAAGGTCTGCAAAGAAAAGTAACAGAACTTATGAAGTTGAAAGACATGATGGATAATATTAAAAATATATAAGAGGCACATAAGTGCAGATTTGAATTGCTTGAGGACAGAATTAGTGATTTTGAAGACAGAACAACTGAACTGGAAAATACAGGAGTATAGAAAGAGAAGAGAATGGGAAAAATGGATCAGGATCTCAGGGAATTGAATGACAATGTGAAATGCAGAAATATATGCATTATTGGCATTCCAGAAGGAGAAGAAAATGGAGAAGTGCCTGTAGCAGTTTCAAATTGTCTATGAATTCCAAAAAGAGATATCAGATTATGTTTGTGACTGACCTGTTTCTCTGGGTATATTGGATCCACTTGATTTTTACTTGATTGAGTTGTGATTAGGACTTTGATTGGGCTATGTCAGTGAGAAATTGAGTCCCTACCTACCAAGGGGACTTATAGAAAAAAACAAATGGCAGGAGTTAATGGAGTTTTTAATGTTGGAGCCCCAGGAAATAAATACACAGAGAAGAAGATATATGAGGAAAGAGAGAAGGCTCCAATAGACACGAGAGAGGCTGCAGGAAGAGACTAGCCTTTCAGTTGATAGTTTACAGCTGGTTTTGTGGAGAGAGCAGAACAGCAGAACCTGGAGAGAAATGAGCCCTGGGAAAGAGACGAGACTTATCCTAGCCTACAACTGATATTGGAAGAAGCTGGGACCAGGAGCTTAAGAGGAAGAGGAAGCCTGGACTCTTGCAGACATCATGTTGCATCATGAGCCATGTTGCTTAAACATATGGCAAGACTTTGGTGAGGATAATAACTCATCCTTTATGGCATGTTAACTGTAAGCTTCTACTTCAAATAAATACACGTGATAAAGGCAACAGATTTCTGGTATTTTGCATCAGCACCCCTTTTTCTGATTACTACAGAATTTGTTACCAGAAGTTGGGTTGCAGGGTTACACTTTTGCAATGACCAAATGTTGGAATGGTTTTATAAATGGGTAAGGGGTATTTTCCAGAGGAATTACAAGATGCTTGATGAAAAAAGACTAAATTCCTTTGAAGAGACTGTTGATAAGAATATGGATGCTAAATAAACTTTTTATGATGCCTTAGAAATAAATTAAACTATTTTTGGAAACTGGAGGAAAGGTGGTCTATGTTTTAAAGTTGCAGATAACTTAGCAAGATTAACTCCTGATGTTTTATAGAAGGAAGAATTTGAAAATGGTGAGCCTGGGCATTTAGCTGAGGAACTTTCCAAAGAAAACTCAGAGAATATGGCTGGGCTTCTCCTTGCAGCTTATAGTAAAATGCTAGATGAATGAAATAAGCTGAGGACTGAATTGTTGGGCACAAAGAAGCCAGAATTGATTCCAGAAGTTCCAAACCTCAGAAAATCAAGTCCCCGGATGATAGTGCCCTATTTGAGAATGTATCTAAACTTGGAAGTTGTAAATCAGGATTCAAGATGTAGTTATCTAGGAAAGACTTGTGGAAAGTCTTACTGTGTGATGGCTTGGACCCCTGCTTCTTACATGCTAAACCAACAAGCTTTTTGAGAGAGCTGTATGAACAAAATCACTGTCAGCCTGGAATAAAATGGACATTGAGGGGGGCATGGAAGGGGAAACAATTTCAAGAGGAAATCCATAGAAGGTGACATCAGGACTTAAGACACCTTGGGCCAAGAGAGGAAAAAGACTCATATATACAGAGAAGGTGAGTTTGCCCCAGCAGGTGAAGAAGGTGATGTTCCCACCTGCTGTTCCAGGAGTTTTAGTGCCATATGGTACAGAGAGGGTGGGGCACATTTCTCAAGGATTAGGGGGGTGAAGGTTGCCAACCCATTGGTCTGGGGTGGACTTTTCTCCCATGAATTAGGGAAGGCCAGGTCATCAATTTGTTGCTCTGAGATGGTTGGGCCTGCAGGCAAAATGTTAGGGAGAAAGTTGTCTTCAATGTACAAAGGAGGGTTAAGACTCTAACCCAAAGATTGGGTGAAGTGTGGCAATCACCCTAACACTCTTGGAGGGTGAGGTCTGGAGCTTGGTCACCACCCAGAAGCTTGATGAGGGTGGAACCAAGAACATGGCCATTAAATAAGCTTGTGGAAAGGGTGGGGCCCTATGTGGCTCCAGGGAGAAAAAACCATCATCTTAAGAATGACTCTCAGACTTTGACATCTAAAGAAGTATGCCCTGCATATTTATGGAAGTGTAGGGGACCCATGAATCATATTTCCCTCCTAATTTCTCATTATCGTAATGCAAGTGTTTATCTTTTGTTTGTCCATTTGTACATTGAAAGCAGTAAATGATTTTGTAAGTTTCAGAGGTCTACAGCCAAATTGGACTTTGCCCAAACACAAACTGCATTTCTTTAAAATGACTGTGATATGATTTTCTGCTAAGCACTGCTACTGAGATAAGGTTTTTTTAAAATATTGTAATGTCTTTTTAGAATTCAGAGGGCGAGGTGTAGCAGTTTGATATTGTTTATGAATTTCAAAAAGAGATATTGGATTATGTTTGTGAACTGGTCTGTTTCTCTGAGCATATTAGATTGGATTGGATTCAGAGGTTTCACTTTTACTTCACTGAGTTGTAATTAGGGCTTTGATTGGGCCGAATCAGTGAGATATCAAGTCCCCACCCCCAAGGTGGGCAGGAACTCACAGAGAAAACTAAACAGCAGAAGAGTTAGTGGAGTTTTTAATACTGGAGCCCCAGGAAATAAATACATAGAAAAATAGATATTTGAGGAAAGAGAGAAGCCTTCATTAGACATGGCAGAGGCTGCAGGAAGAGAGATGAGCCATTCACCTGAGAGTTTACAACTGGCCTTTTGGAGAGAGCAGAACAGCTGAGCCTAGAGAGAAATGAGCCTCCGGAGAGAGATGAGACTTATTCCAGCCTGCAGCTGATATTGGAAGAAGCTGAGACCACAGAGCCTTAAGAGGAAAAGGAAGCCTGAACCCTTCTAGACATTGGCACCCATCTTGCTCCAACACATGGAACCTTCGGTGAGGGAAGTAACATATGCTTCATGCTCTGGTAACTGTAAGCTTCTACCCCAAATAAATATCCTAATAAAAGCCAAGAGACTTCTGATATTTGGCATCAGACACATTTGGCTGACTAATACAGGGGCAGAAAAGAATATTTGAAGAACTAATGACTAAAATCTTCCCTACTCTTATGAAAGACATAAATATCAATGACCAAGAAGGAAAATGCATCCCAAACAGAATAAACAAGAATGGAACTACCCCGAGAAAACTATATTCAAAATGACAAATATCAGAAAAAAAAGAGGATTTTGAAAGCAGCATGAGAAAAGCAAAGCATCACATCCAAGGGAAAGTCAATAAGATTAAGCGCTGACCTCTCACCAGAAATCATGGAGAGAAGAAAGTGGTATCACGTATTTAAAGAAAAAAACTGCCTGCCAAGAGTTCTGTATCTGACAATGCTGTCCTTCAAAAATGAAGGAGAATTCAGAGTATTCACAGACAAACAAAAACTGATAGACTATGCTACCAAAAGACCAGAATTACAGGAGATACAAATGAGTGCTGCAGCCTAAAAGGAAAAAATAAGGGTGAGAGACTTGGAGAAAAGTGTAGAAATGAAGAATATTAGAAAAGGCACAGAAATTGACTATAGTATGATTTAACAACTGAAAAGCAAAGGTCAAAATGGATGAAGTAAGTAATACCTTTACAGGTATAACATTGACTGTTAATGGCTTGAACTCCCCAATCAAAAGACACAGACTGATAAAATGGATTAAAAAATATGATCCATCTATACGTTGTCTACAAAATACTCACCTCAGATATAAGGACACAACCAGGTTTAAAAGGAAAGGTTGGAAAAAGATATTCCATGCAAATAGCAATCAAAAATAAGCTGGAGTAATGATACTAAAATCAGAAAAAATAGATTTTTAAATGCAAAATTGTTATACGGGATGAAGAAAGTCATTATATATTAATTAAAGTGTCAGTTCAAAAAGAAGAATTACTCTTCTAAATAGTTAGGCATCTAACATCAGTGCCCCCAAGATACATGAAGCACACCCTGGCAAAGCTGAAGGGAGAAATAGATGTCTCTACATTAATAGTTGGAGACGACTTCAATACACTACTCTCAATATTGGATGGAACATCTGGACAGAGAAAAAATTAAAAAACAGAAAAATTGAATAAATGATAAATGAACTGAACCTAACAGACATCTATAGAGCAATGCAGCCCTAAAATGCAGGCTATACTTTCTTCTCAAGTGCTCATGGATACATCTCCAACATAGATCATATATTGGGTCACAAGAAAAATCTCTATATTAAAAAAGACTGAAATTATACAAAACACTTTCTCTGATCATAACAGAGTGAAGCTAGAGGTCAATAATAGACAGAAAAAGGGAAAACTTATAAATATAGGGAGACTAAACCACACATTATTAAACAACCCGTGGGTCAAAGAAGAAATTGGAAGAGCGTCCAGGAAATATCTTGAGATGAATGCAAATGAGAACATAACAGGTCAAAAGCTGTGGGACATCACAAAGGCAGAGCTGAGAGGGAAATTTACAGCCCTCAATTCTCTTTTTTTTTAATTCATTTTTTAAAAAATGTTACATAAAAAAATATGAAGTCCCATTCAACCCCACTGCACCCACACGCCACTCCCCCAACAGCAACAATCTCTCCAATCATCATGACACATCCATTGCATTTGGTAAGTACATCTCTGGACATCACTGCACCTCATGGTCAATGGTGCACATCATAGCCCACACTCTTCCACGTTACCATCCAGTTGGCCCTGGGGGGATCTACAATGCCCCATAATTGTCCATAAAGCCCCACCCAGGACAACTCCGAGCCCTGAAAACGCCTCCACATCTCAACTCTTCCTCCCATTCCCCGCACCCAGCAGCCACCATGGCCACCCTTCCCACACCAACGCCACATTTTCTCTGTGGACATTGGATTGGTTGTGTCCATTGCACATCTATGTCAAGAGGGGGCTTAGATTCCACAGGGATACTGGATGCACTCCTCCTGCTTTCAGTTGTAGGCACTCTAGGCTCCATTGTGTGGTGGTTGACATTCTTCAACTCCATGTTAGCTGAGTGGGGTAAGTCCAATAAATCAGAGTGTAGGCATTGAAGTCTGTTGAGGTTCAGGGAGTGGCTATCATATTGTCAGTCCAGAGATTCAAATCCCCTAGATATATCTTAAACCCCAGCACCAACTACAATTCCAGTAAAGTAGTATGAAAGTCTTGTGAAAAGAGGTCCCATCTGAGCCCAGTTCCATCACGGAGAAACAACAGCTCCAAAGAAGGGCCAACTGACATGGCAGTGAACCCCATCTGCCATGACCATAGAACCCGTGGGTCTCTTTAGCCCTCAAAAGAACCAATACCTGGGGTTGTATCTATTTTATCTGTCTCTGAGACTCTGCTCAGGTGTGCATAAGGGCACTCCTTCTGACAACCTCCAGACTCTTTTTTAGAGACGCATAGCCATATAAACTCATTTCTCCTTTCCATTTCCCCCTTACATTAGGTCAAACAGCATTTTAAAGTCCTGTTATTATATGTCGACAGGGAAATTCTGCTTGTTCGCGTTGAACCTTTAATACAAGGTCATTTTATAGTTGCATCATCAGCTGATATTTGGTATTGATCCCTCGGTGACAGGGAGGCTCATCCCCAGGTGTCATGTCCCACGCTGGGGGGAATGCACTGCATCTACATGCTGAGTTTGGCTTCGAGACTGGTCACATTTGAGTAACATGAAGGCTGTCAGGAGGAAATTCCCAGGCACAGTGCTGCTCTAGGCCTTGTTCTTATTTCAGGCGTATGGGCTCACAAGCACAGTCATTGGTATCAGGGGCCCACTGTTGGACTCTCATTCCTTCCTGGTTCTTACCGTTGCACCTGGGGGACTGCCGCTGCTCCCCTAGGGACAACTACAGATCACTCCCGGCCAGGAACCCAGTACCCCCCCAGCTATTGTTTTTAGTTGTTTCCACTATGAGTATATCCAAACATTACCATGCACCCTGGACATATGCCCTGTATAACTCCCTGTCAACCATATATCGCCTGTCAATAACATCCCATACCAGTATTCCTCCACCGCCATTGTTGAACCACTCTGTGATCCAAAAATTCCTGAAAAGTGAAGCCCAATATAATGTCACGTTCCCTTACTAGTACAATGGAATATAGAGATGAGTTTAAAGGTTAGACTTAGAATACGTATTGATTTGGAAAAATTCTACATCCTATCTTTTTCTTTTCTTTTTTCCTAATTATTGATCTTCTCTTCACAAGAGGCTTAGATCACAGTAATTCATATATACAATATACAGTACTCCCACACATCCACCATAAACCTTTTCCCTTCCACAGCAATAATCTTTTAACTTATTCATATCATATTTACTGAAACTGATGTACAGACCCCAAAACAATAGCTTAAAAAGAAGGTGACATCTGTGCTTACATTGTGGTCCATACTTTAGGATACACAGTTTTCTAAATTTTTTAGTTATCCTATGTTTTGCATTATGGTTTACATTATTACTCTGTCATCCCCTACATGTTTTTGGTGTAATATTACATGTTTTATATTCATCCTCATGTACTCTCGTGAAACTTCTCTCTTGCCCCCACATTTACCTTGGTTCCATCCATTGAACATCCATTTTCCCCTCCCCTTGGTGCCCACAAAGACAACCAATCTCCAATTCCCGAGGAGCCACATCCAGAGATACTTGCAAGAGTGTTCAGGGCCTGACTTGCTCAACTGCCCTAACGCCCTGGGAGCCACCTTTTCTCTCGAGAGATATGGTTCCTTCTATTTGATGGCATTAGTCCTCCCCAGGATGTGGGTCCACCCCAACTCTCTCTACTTGGTTCTCTTCCCAATGGTACAACCCACCCTGGCAAAATGAGCATTCAGACATTCCCCAGGAGTCCATCCTGCATCAGACCATCCCCTCCGAGCATCCTAAACAGGTAACCCTCCTAATTATATTTTGATACGATTTTCTCAGCATTTTACTCTCAACCAACACCTGACACTCTCCTAAGTTCATATGTTGCCCATTCCTCCCCCCAACTTTTTGGACAATATTATCTATCCGCCCATCCCCAGCCCCCCTCAAACCTGCAAAGCCCCACCCAAAGGTAACCACTTGCCCCCATTTTATCTCTTCTTTGTGCTCATACTTACCGCCAGCTCATCATAGATTCCACCCCTGCAGATGTCGGCTCATATCTTTCCTACACCCCCTGATTTCCTGTAAGCGTATTTCCAGTCTCTAGCTCTCTGAGGCAGCTTGATTATTTCATATCATTGAGGTCATGTAGTATTTGTCCTTCAATGCCTGGGTTGCTTCACTCAACATAAGGTTCACAAGATTCATCCACGTTATCACATGTGTTTGTAGTTTATTTGTTCTTAAAACCGAGTAGTATTCCATTGTGTGTATGTACCACATTTAATTGATCCACTCATCTGCTGATGGGCATTTGGGTTGATTCCAACTTTTGGCCATAGTGAACAATTCTGCTATGAACATTGGTGTGCATATATCAGTTTGTGTCCTTGTTTTCAGTTCTGCTGGGTATAATGGGTATAATGGGTATAATGGTATTGCTGGGTCATATGGCAAATCTATGGTTAGTTTTTTGAGAAACTGCCAAACTGTCCTCCAGAATGGTTGGATCCTTCTGAATTCCCACCAGCAGTGGATGAGTGTTCCCCTTTCTTCACATCCTCTCCAGCATTTGTATTCTTCTGTTTTTTTCATAGCTGCCAATCTTATGGGAGTAAGATGGTATCTCATTGTAGTTTTGAGTTGCATTTCCCTGATAGCTAGAGATTTGGAGCATTTTTTCATGTGCTTTTTAGCCATTTGTATTTCTTCTTTGGAGAAGTGTATGTTTAAACCTTTTCCCCATTTTTTAAATGGGTTGTTTATCTTTTTATTTTCAAGATATTTGAGTTCTTTATATATGCAAGTTATAAGTTTCTTATCAGATATATGGTTGCCAAATATTTTCTCCCATTGTGTGGGTTCCCCTTTTACTTTCTTTCTTTTTTTAAAATTATTTATTTATTATTTTTTTAAATTACATTAAAAAAAATATGAGGTCCCATTCAACCCCACCGCCCCCGCCCCATACTCCCCCCACAGCAACACTCTCTCCCATCATCATGACACATCCATTGCACCTGGTAAGTTCATCTCTGAGCATCACTGCTCCCCATAGTCAATGGTCCACATCATAGCCCAGACTCTCTCACGTTCCATCCAGTGGGCCCTGGGGGGATCTACAGTGTCCTGTAATTGTCCGTGAAGCACTATCCAGGACAACTCCACGTCCCGAAAATGCCTCCACATCTCATCTCTTCCTGCCGTTCCCCACACACAGCAGCCCCCATGGCTACCGTTCCCACACCCATTCCACATTTTCTCTGTGGACATTGGATTGGTTGTGTCCATTGCACACCTATGTCAAGTGAGGGCTTAGATTCCACATGGGTACTGGATGCACTCCTCGCGCTTGTAGTTGTAGACACTCTAGGCTCCATGTTGTGGTGGTTGACCTTCTTCAACTCCATGTTAGCTGAGTGGAGTAAGTCCAATAAATCAAAGTGTAGGAGCTGAAGTCTGTTGAGGCTCTGGGCCTGGGTGTCTATTATCAGTCCAGAGATTCAAATCCCCTACATATATCTAAAACCCAGCACCAACTACAATTCCAAAAAAGTAGCATGCAAGTCTTGTGAAAAGAGATCCCCTCTGAGTCCAATTCCATCACGCAGAAACACCAGCTTCAAAGAAGGGCCATCTGTCATGGCAGTGAACCCCTTCTGCCATGACCATAGAACCCGTGGTTCTCTTTATCCCTCAAAAGAACCAATACCTGGGGTTGTATCTACCTTATCTGTCTCTTAGACTCTGTTCAGTTGTACATAGGGGTATTCTTCTGACAACCTCCAGACTCTTTTTTAGAGACTCACAGCCTTATAATCTCATTTCTCCTTTCCATTTCCCCCTTACATTAGGTCAAACCGCTTCCCGAAGTCATGTTATTATATGTAGACAGGTATATACTGCTGTTCCGCATTGAATCTTTAATTCAAGGTCATTTTCTAGTTGCTTCTTCAGCTGGTATGTGGTAGTGATCCCTCGGTGCCAGGGAGGCTCATCCCTGGGTGTCGTGTCCCACGCTGGGGGGAATGCATCGCATCTACACGCTGAGTTTGGCTGTGAGAGTGGCCACATTTGAGTAACATGAAGGCTGTCAGGAGGAAACCCCCAGGCACAATGCTACTCTAGGCCTTGTTCTTATTGCAGGTGTATAGGCTCAAAAGTGTAGCCATTAGTATCAAGAGCCCACTGTTGGGCCCTCCTTCCTTCCTGGTTCTTGCCGATGCACCTGGAGGATTGCCGCTGCTCTCCCAAGGCCCACAACAGTGACCCCCCAGCCAGGAGCCCAGTACCCCCCCAGCTGTTGTTTTTAATTGTTTCCACTATGAGTATATATAGACATTACCATATACCCTGGGCATATGCCCTGTATAACTCCCTGTCAACCATATATATCCTGTCAATAACATCCCATATCAGTATTCCTCCGCTGCCATTGTTGAACCACTCTGTGATCCAAAACTTCCCATAAAGTGAATCCCAACATAATGTCAGCTTCAGAAGAGTCTTAGATCACCGAAATTCATATATACAATATACAGTATTTCCCCAGATCCACGATAAAACCTTTTCCCTTCCACAGCAATAATCTTTTAACTTATTCATATCATATTTCCTGAAACTGATGTACAGATTCCGAAACTATAGTTTTCAAACAAGGTGACATTTGTGCTTACTATGTGGTCCATACTTTAGGTTGTACAGTTTTCTAAATTTTTTAGTTATCCTATGTTTTGTCTTATGGTTTTCATTATTAGTCTGTCGTCCCCTATATGTTTTTGGTGTAATATTAGCTGTTTTATATTCATCCTCGTGTACTCTCACATAACTCCTCTTTTGCCCCCTTATTTACCTTTGTTCCATCCATTGCACATCCATTTTCCCCTCCCCTTAGGGCCCACAACGCCTGCCAATCTAATGCCCTGGGAGCCGTCCTTTCTCACGAGAGATACAGTTCTCTCTATTCGACGGCATTAGTCTTCCCCAGGATATGGGTCCACCCCACCCAATGGTAGAACCCACCTTGGCAAAATGAGCCTTCAGCTATTCCCTCCGGAGTCCGTCCTGCATCAGACCATACCCCCTGAGCGTCCTAACCAGGTAACCCTCCTACTTATACTTTGGTACGTTTTACTCAACATTTAGTTCTCAACGAACTTCTGACACTCTCCCATGTTCGTATGTTGCCCCTCCCTCCCACCTATTTCTTGGACCATATTACCCCTCTTCCCATCCCCAGTCCCCCTCAAACGCAGAAAACCCCACCCGAAGGTAACCACTTGCCCCCATTTTGTCCCTTCTTTGTGCTCATACTTACCGCCAGCTCATCACAGATTCCACCCCTGCAGACATTAACTCACATCCTTCCTCCACCCCCCGATTTCCTGTAAGCCACTTTTCCAGACTCTAGCTCTCTGAGGCAGTTAACTTATTTCATATCATTGAGGTCATATAGTATTTGTCCTTCAATGCCTGGGTTGCTTCACTCAACATAAGATTCTCAAGGTTCATCCATGTTATCACGTGCGATTGTAGTGTATTGGTTCTTACAGCTGAGTAGTATTCCATTGTGTGTATATACCACATTTTATTGATCCACTCATTTGTTGATGGACATTTGGATTGATTCCAACTTTTGGCGATAGTGAACAATGCTGCTATGAACATTGGTGTACATATATTGGTTTGTGTCCTTGTTTTCAGATCTGATGGGTATATACCCAGCAGTGGTATTGCTGGGTCATATGGCAAATCTATGTATAATTTTTTGAGAAACCGCCAAACTGTCCTCCAGAATGTTGGATCCTTCTGCATTCCCACCAGCAATGGATGAGTGTTCCCCTTTCTTCACATCCTCTCCAGCATTTGTATTCTACTGTTTTTTTCATGGCTGCCAATCTTATGGGAGTAAGATGGTATCTCATTGCAGTTTTGATTTGCATTTCCCTGATAGCTAGAGATTTGGAGCATTTTTTCATGTCCTTTTTAGCCATTTGTATTTCTTCTTTGGAGAAGTGTCTGTTTAAATCTTTTTCCCATTTTGTAAATGGGTTGTTTATCTTTTTGTTTTCGAGATATATGAGTTCTTTATATATGCAAGTTATAAATCTCTTATCAGATATATGGTTGCCAAATATTTTCTCCCATTGCGTGGGTTCCCTTTTTACTTTCTTGACAAACTCCATTGAGGTGCAGAAGGCTTTAATTTTAAAGAAGTCCCATTTCTCTATTTGTTCTTTTGCTGCTCGTGCTTTTGGCGTGATATTCATGAAGCCATTTCCTATTAAAAGGTCCTGTAGATGTTTACCTACACTGCTTTCCAAGATCTTTATGGTCTTGGCTCTCATATTTAGGTCTTTGATCCTTCTTGAGTTGATCTTTGTATAAGGTGTGAGATGGTAATCCTCTTTCATTCTTCTACATATGGATATCCAGTTCACCAGGCACCATTTTTTGAATAGGCCATTCTCTCCCAGTTGAGAGGGTTTGGTGGCTTTATCAAATATTATATGGCTATATATATGAGGTTCTGGATCACCTTGTTCAATTCGATTCCATTGGTCTGTGTGTCTCTCCTTATGCCAGTACCATGCTGTTTTCACTACTGTAGCTTTGTAGTATGTTTTGAAGTCAGGAAGTGTCATTCCTCCAATTTCGTTTTTCTTTTTCAATATGTCTTTGGCTATTCGGGGTCTCTTTCCTTTCCAAATAAATTTCATAGTTAGTTTTTCTAGTTCCTTAAAAAAGGCTGTGTTGATTTTTATTGGGATTGC
The DNA here is from genome assembly GCF_030445035.2 of Dasypus novemcinctus. Lineage (NCBI taxonomy): Eukaryota > Metazoa > Chordata > Mammalia > Cingulata > Dasypodidae > Dasypus > Dasypus novemcinctus. Next base: position 64,300,656 of record NC_080704.1, on the reverse strand, counting down.
ATTGAATGTGTAGATCAGTTTTGGTAGGATAGATATCTTAATAATATTTAGTCTTCTTATCCATGAACTAGGAATATTCTTCCATTTATTTAGGTCTTCTTTGATTTCCTTGAACAGTCTTGTATAGTTCTCAGTGTATAAGAGTTTTATATCTTTAGTTAAATTTATTCCTAAGTATTTGATTTTTTATTTACTATTGTGAATGGTATTTGTTTCTTGATTTCCTCCTGATCTTGCTCATTATAGGTATTCAGAAATGGTACTGACTTTTGTGCATTGATTTTATAACCTGCGACTTTACTAAACTCATTTATGAGTTCTAGAAGCTTTGTTGTAGATCTCTCAGGGTTTTCAATGTATAGGATCATGTCATCTGCAAATAATGAAATTTTGACTTCTTCCTTTCGAATCTGAATGCATTTTATATCTGGTTCTTGCCTCAGTGCTTGAGCAAGTACTTCTAAGACAATGTTAAATAGAAGGGGAGAGAATGGGCATCCTTGTCCTATTCCTGAGTTTAGAGGGAAGGATTTAGGATTTGTCCATTGTGAACAATGTTGGCTGTAGGTTTTTCATATATACTCTTTATCATGTTCAAAAAATTTCCTTGTATTCCGATCTTTTGGAGTGTTTTATCAAGAAAGGGTGCTGTATTTTGTCAAATGCTTTTTCTGCATCTGTAGATATTACAATGTGATTTTTTCCCTTCAATCTGTTTATATGGTGTATTATATTGATTGATTTTCTTATGTTGAACCATCCTTGCATACCTGGAATGAATCCCACTTGGTCATGATGTATAATTCATTTAATGTGTTGTTGAATACGATTAGCAAGTATTTTGTTAAGTATTTTTGCGTCTAGGTTCATTAGAGAAATTGGTGTGTAATTTTCCTTTCTTGTGGTGTCTTTGTTTGGCTTTGGTACTAGGGTAATGTTGGCATCATAGAAGGAGTTAGGCAATGTTCCTTCTGTTTCGATTTTTTGGAATAGTTTCAGCAGTATTGGTGTTAGTTCTTTCCAGAATGTTTTGTAGAATTCACCAGTGAAGACATCTGGCCCTGGGCTCTTCTTAGTTGGGAGGTTTTTAATGACTGATACTAACTCTTTACTTGAGATTGGTTTGTTGAGATCATCAATTTCTTCTTTTGTCAATGTGGGCTACTTATGTGTTTCTAGGAATTTGTCCATTTCCTCTGAATTCTCATTTTTGTTGGAATATAGTTTTTCAAAGTATCCTATTATGATAGTCTTTATTTCTGTGGGGTCAGTGGTGATATGTCCTTTCTCATTTCTTATTTTGTGTATTTGCATCTTCTCTCTTTTTTTCTTTGTTAGTCTGGCTAAAGGTTTGTCAATTTTGTTGATCTTCTCAAAAAACCAGCTCTTGGTCTTGTTTATCTTTTCAAGTGCTTTCTTATTTTCTATTTCATTTAGTTCTGCTCTTATCTTTGTTATTTCCTTCCTCCTTCTTTCTGTTTGATTACTTTGTTGTTTGTTTTTCTAATTCCTTCAAATGTGCAGTTAGATCTTCAATTTTTGCTCTTTCTTCTTTTTTGATATATGAATTTATGGCTATAAATTTCCCTCTCAGTACTGCTTTTGCTGCATCCCATAAGCTTTGGTATGTTGTGTTATCATTATCATTTGTTTCAAGGTAGTCATTGATTTCTTTTGAGATTTCCTCTTTGACCCACTCTTTTTCTAAGAGTGTGCTGTTTAATTTCCAAATCGTGGTGTGAAATCTGGGCCTCTGTCCCTTGCAAATTTCCAGCTTCACTCCACTGTGGTCAGAGATATTGTTTTGTATGATTTCGATCTTTCTGAATACATTAAGCCTTTCTTTGTGGCCTATAATATGGTCTATCTTGGAGAATGATCTATGTGCACTTGAGAAAAATGTATATCCTGCTGTGTTTGGGTGTAATGATCTATATATGTCTATTAGATCCAGATAAACTTATATAGTTTTCAAATGTTTTGTTTCTTTAGTGATTCTCTTTTGAGATGTTCTGTCCAGAGTTGATAGTGGGGTATCAAAATCCCCCACTATAATTGTAGATGCATCTATTCTTTCACTTAGTTTTTCCAGCATTTGCTTCACGTATTTAGAGGCACCCTTGTTCGGAGCATAAATATTTATGATTGTTTGATCTTCTTGACAGATTGTCCGTTTCACTGAAATGTAGTATCCTTCTTTGTCTCTCACAATTGTTTCGCATTTAAAGTCTATTTTGTCTGATATTAATATAGCTACTCATGCCTTTTTTTGGTTATTGTTTGCTTGTATGATTGTTTTCCAGCCATTCACTTTCAACCTCCATGAGTCTCTGTGTCTAAGATGTGTCTCTTGTAGACAGCATATAGATGGGTCATATTTCCTTATGCAATGTCCCAGTCTGAATCTTTTGTTAGGTGAGTTTAATCCGTTGACATTCAGCATTATTACTTTCAAGGAATTATTTGTGTTAGCCATATTTTGATTGGATTTGTGTTTGTCATATTTTGTTTGCATTTTTTTCCTTCTCTTTTTGTCTTTTTTGTTGCTCTTACACTCTGGTTCAACTCTGCCTGTCCTGTTTTTTCCTTTCTTCCTGCAGAACTCCCTTTAGAATTTCTTGAAGGGGAGGTTTCTTGTTGGCATACTCTTTCAGTTTCTGTTTATCTGCAAATATTTTGAACTCTCCATCATTTTTGAATGCTCGTTTAGCTGGATAGAGTATTCTTCGTTGGAAATTTTTTTCCTTTAGTACCTTGACTATATTATACCACTGCCTTCTTTCCTCCACGGTTTCAGATGAGAAATCAGCACTTAATCTTACGGAGCTTCCCTTGTATGTGATGGTTTTCTTTTCTCTTGCTGCTTTTAGAATTTTCTCTTTGCCTTGAGCATTCGATAATATCACAAGTGTATGTCTTGGGGTGGGTCTCTTGGGGTTTATGACCAGTGGGGTGTGCTGTCCTTCTTGGATATGTACATCTGTCTCTTTCAGTAGATTTGGGAAGTTTTCAGCCATTATTTCCTGCAACACTCCTTCTGACCCCTTTCCCTTCTCTTCTCCTTCTGGAATGCCTGTAATACGTATGTTTGAGCGTTTTGAATTATCATTCAGGTCCCTAAGTACTAGCAGGATTTTTCTATCATTTTATCGAACAATTCTACTATCTGTTTGATTTCCGATGTACTGTCTTCCACATCACTAATTCTCTTCTCTGCCTCTTCTAGTCTGCTGATATTTGCTGCAAGTGTATTTTTGATTTCTTGAACTGTGGTGTTCATTCCCATCATATCTGTTATCTTTTTGCGTATGTCTGCAATTTCCCCTCCAAGTGTTGTCTTCATGTTGTTAACCTCCTCCTTTACTTCACTAAATTTGTTGGTGATAAATGTTCTGAGATCTTTCATTACTTGTGTGAAGTTCTGCTCCCCTTCCTGATTTTTAGTTTCTTCATTGGATTCAACCATGTTTTCCTGATTACTGGTTTGGTTTGCAGATTTTTGTTGCTGTCTGGTCATCTTTTCATCTTGATGGGTTTATTCAGTTCCTTAGCTTTGTCTAGTCTTGGAGATTAATTAGCTGTTGTTTTTGCATAAGTGTTATATCTTCTCTTTGTCACTTTATTCTTCTTATTCTAATTTCTTATTGCTAGTTGAGTTCACTTTAAAGGAAAGTATTAGGGCCGGGGAAAGGCAATTGTGTAAGCCAGGAAAAGTGTAAGGTAGTATTGGTGTTATATGTTAACAGAGCAACAATATGAGATCTGGGATGATGGATGTTAGATTAATGTAAATTGTGTAGAGTTATAGCAGTAGGTAGAGTACCTATAATGAGGTAGTCGACTGAATATGGGAGGAATATGGTATGAATTAAAAAGCTATTGTTTTCGTGAGAGAGGGAAAGAGAAAAGAAAGGCAATAGTTTGAAGAGTGGATAACAGACAGAAAACAAAACAAAGGTATTAGAAATTAAGATTTAGACACTTTGTGGATCAAAGAAAGGGAGGTAGACTATAGGAAAGACAGTAGATGATGGAGGATATCAAGATGTAGGGGAAAGGGGATAGTGTAGGTAGCCAAAATCTATTCACACAGAAATGAGGCAGTAGAGGGTGAGGAAACCCAGAAAATGTGAGGTGTTCCCTGCAGCACCTTCCCACCAAATCGATGTCCAGACACCTCCTGTCCTGCAAAAATCCTGAAACAGCCTGGTCCTGAAGAACCTCCAACGCTTCCCAGCCACTTCTTTGCAGGAGATATTTTCAGGTAAGCTTACTCAGCCACCATCTTGCCCTGCCTCCCTCAGTTTCTTAAAAATATAAACGTACATCATTGTTGCTAATTCCACTCTGAGAAATCGATCCAAGACAAACTGCTGTACAATGAATTCTACAGCAAGTTCATGGCAGCCAAAACTGGAGCACCACTTGGCGTCTCGGCCTGGCCCGAGCACCAGCTCACCGCAACCAGATCCCGAACACTCCAAGCTGTGAGAGGTGCTGCAGCCACTGCGCTGCATGCTGGAGCACTCAATTCTTACATTAAAGAAAGAAGAAAGACCAAAAATTGCTGATCTAACTGCACACTTGGAAGAACTAGAAAAAAGAACAGCAAACTAATCCCAAACCAAGCCAAAGGAAAGAAATAGTAAATATCAGAGCAGAAATTAATGAAATAAAGAAAAAACATTAGAGAGAATCAACAAAACCAAAAGTTGGTTGTTTGAGAGCAACAATATTGACAAACCCTTGACAAAGAAAAAAGGGAAAAGACACAAATAAATAAAATCATAAAAGAAAGGGGGGACATTACCACTGACCCTGTAGAAATAAGAAAGATCATAATTAGAAAATGTAGATGACATGGATAAATTCCTGGAAACACATGAACCACCTATATTGACTTTATTTTATTTTTTTTGTATTTTTTTAATGTTACATTAAAAAAATATGAGGTCCCCATATCCCCCTCACCCCACTTCTCCCCCATAATAACAATCTCCTCCATCATCAGGAGACATTCATTGCATTTGGTGAATACATCTCTGAGCACTGCTGCACCTCATGGTCAATGGTCCACACCATAGCCCACAATCTCCCACATTCCACCCAGTGGGCCATGGGAGGACATACAGTGTCTGGCAACTGTCCCTGCAGCACTACCCAGGACAACTCCAACCCCCACAAATGCTCCCAAATCACATCTCTTCCTCCCACTCCCTACCCTCAGCAACCACCATGGCCGCTTTCTCCACACCAATGCCACATTTTCTTTGATTACTAATCACAATAGTTCATGAATTGAATATCAGAAAGTCCACTTTAACCAATACTCTACTCCTCCATCCTGTGGACCTTAGAATGATTGTGTCCACTACACACCTATATCAAGAGTGGGCTTAGATTCCACATGGATTCTGGATGCAATTCTCCTGCTTTCAGTTCCTACATTGACTTTAGATGAAATACAAACCCTCAGGAAAATAATAAAAGTGAAGAGATTGAAACAGTAATCAAAAACAATTCTACCAATCATTCAAAGGTGAACTAATATGATCTTGCTCAAGCTCTTCTGAAAAAGTTGAACAGGAAAGAATGTTACCAAAGTTGTTCTTTAAGCTAGCATCACCCTAATAACAAAACGATATTGGGATATTATGAAAAAAGAAAATCACAAACCAATATCTCTAATGAATATAGATCCCAAAATCCTCAGCAAAATACTTGCAAACAGAATCCAAAAAGACATTAAAAGAACTATACACCACAATCAGATGAGCTTTATCCCTCTTATCCAAAGAGGTTCAACACAAGAAAATCAATTAGTGTAGTAAAACACATTGAGAAATTGAATAAGAAAAATCACATTATCCTCTCGATTGATGCAGAAAAGGCATTTGACAAAACATGGCACTCTTTCTAGGTAAAAACATTCCAAAAGATAGGAATAGAAGGAAGCTTTCTTGTTGTAGAACAGGAACCTAGCAGAGGTAAGGTGACGGAGCAAAAGACCACTCAGTAAACACTCTGGAGATGCTGGCTCTGGACGCAGGTCTGGTTTATTCAGGAAGTGTTATAGCTTTTATATGTTGCTAGCAAGCCTGTCTATAGCTAATGGGCTATGCTAATTCAGCGAGGCTGGTAGGCTCGTTTGCCTTTGTTGCTGGGGGATGAGGCAAGGACAGGGGCAGACCCGGATGCTTTTGCCTCAGGCTTTGGCACCATCTTTAGGGTTTTCCCCAAAGCATGTGCTTGCCAGAGAGTTTTCTCATCTGACAATGTGCTGAGCAGCTGCGCTAGTTACATGGGCTGCGCACCTGGCTTAACCTCATTTCCCCCTTTCCTTTTAATTCAAGAAGCGAAGTACAGAGCCGAAATTGTAAAGTGAGTGGGCCAAGGTGACTGTGCCTGTCTTAGGTTGTCCTCCTCTGAGGATCTTACGTGTCATTGGCTACCAGTCAAGCTCTGTGGCACATTATTGATGACTTTTTAGTTATGCAGCTTTTTCAGAACAGCAAGGCCAAATATATTTGCAGCATGTGATAAGGCTTCTGCACTGCCTTCTTCTGTTTCTAGAGCACTTACCATTGCCTGCTGAACAATTGCTAAGGCTTTAATATCTTTTCATATGTTGTGCAATTGAAGTAGTACACATCTGAGACAAACCACACTGATAATAAAGGCACTTCCAATGATAGCAAAGGTAACAAGGTTGGGGAGGGAGAAGAAGGCACGTAATTTATTGAGAACCTCAGTGAATAGAGTGGCATTTAAAGTTATTGTTCAAGTGTTGTTAATGGCAATGATAGAATGGGTAAGTTGTGTGGTGAAGTTTAGGAATTCATTGTTCCAATTCCCTAGTAGTTGTTTTTTCAATTCTAATCTGGTTTTAGTTAGTTGGTAACTGTAACTGGCGTGACACAGATGAAGGGAAATTTGGTGTCACAGGGAATTCGCAGTAGCTGTATTAGCTGTTGTACTTCTTCCTCTAGGAGGTCTACTTGCTGCTGTAAATTAAGCAATCCACCATGGATATGGTTATTTAGAAGGTTTTGTGTTTGCATAGCAGAGGCAGCACGTTCTGCAAGCTGATTTACAGTTTGTGCATTGGCTCCAGTTTGTACTAATGAGACAATGCTGGTGGCGGCTACTGAGATGCTAATTATGATAGTTGTGATAAGGGCTATTATGGTGCCAATTGCCCTTCTTTCTCTGAAACTTTTATGTGTAACTACTGCAGTGGGGCCATCCCGATCAGAGGCGTTAATGGGAACCCATATGAGGGAAGGTATTCTGACAATGAGGGCAAAAGGGTGAGAGGTGCTATTCCAGCAATTGGTACGAGAGCATTGTGAGGAATTACATTGGAAGGTTTCATTGTTAGAAACTAGAATTAAAAATGGGAGAGTGACACAAGGTTTGACCTGTATGTTAAAGGTGGTATTGTCAGTTTTAGTGAGATCAATGGCCCAGTCTGTTTCATTTGTGGCATTGTATGCCCAAGTTCCATTACCGATTGTAGCATTTATGATTATGAAGGGGCAAAGATCTAAGCAGACATTTTCACCACATAAAGTCCATTTACCGAAGACAGTTCATATAGCAAAATGAGGATCACAGCCTTGTCATGGGGGTCCGATGGCAGGAAGCGCAGGACTAGATAGATGTCCATAGGGATGGAGTGAGTTGAGGCAGGTCGATGAATGCGATGCAGTTATCCCAATTGTTTTCAGGAGATAGCATAGTGTAAGAGGGACGACCGATGGTGGGTAAGTAGGAGCATCTAATCCATGGAGGAGACTTCCTTCGAGTATTGTTGAGTTTTACATTTGGGTTATTTGTGAGGGGGAAATGTTCCAAGATAGTTTTATAAGTGCCGTTGCGGTGACTTGTTGAAGCTGAAGACTTTTCATTCTCAAAAAAGTCTCCTGTTTCATACTGTAAGAGCTGTACCCATGTTTCATTATTTGCTGATTGTGTCATGTTTTGGATGGTGAATTTTAGGATAAGAGGATTTGAGACATCTAGCGAAAAATTCCCTGGGTGCTGTATAGGTTCATTTTCAAGACATGGGAGTCCGATAGAACAGTTATTGGTAAATATAGTGGAGAATTGTGGAGAGTCAGTGGCAAGAGGCAAGACCAGAGAAGGGTGTTTTATGGCCATCCATAGCATTTCGCCAGTGGCAGGGGAAGAGTTAGCTGTGAGCAGCACACAGATGAGGAGGAAGAGTTGTTCCAGTGCTAGATTTAGGGGTGTGAGGCGTTGAGCTTTGCGGCATAAATTTTTGATGTCTCCCCAGTTGACTAGTCATTGAGGTGTGTGTCTCCGTGGCCGTCGGGCCCGCTGTCGTTTGATGGGTTGTTCTCCTTCGATCCGGTGCAGAGGAGAGGATGGCTGTTGGCGTCAGTTGCAGGGGGGTTGTTAGGTGCAGAGTTCATCCTTGTTGGCTGGTCTGATGAGCCGCTGGGAACCCAGATTGGCTGTTCTGCATTCTCTGGAAAGACACAAGCATACCCTCTCCCTTGGGTTAATAGGGGGTGGGGCCCTTTCCATTCATTGGTGAGGGGGTCCTTCCACCTAAGTAGAGGCAGGGGGGTTGGGGCATCTTTAAGCCCACCCCAATGTCGGCTGGCGGAGTTGTAGCCTATATCATTGAATGAGAAATAATTTTGGGTAATTAGGACTTTGTTTAAGGTATCTCTGGGAGTGTCCTGGGGGAATTCCCCCTGTTGTTTTTTGATTTGTTGTTTGAGCGTAGCGTGTGTGTGTTCTATGATGCCTTGACCTTGTGGATTATATGGTATACCTGTTTTATGTGTAATGTGCCATGTTTTGCAGAATTCTTGGAATTGCTTAGAAGAATAGCAGGGCCCATTATCTTTTTTATAGTCCATGGTATGCCCATTTGATTAAAAGCCTGAAGACAGGTAGTGATAACATGTTTGGTTTTTTCCCCAGTTAATGCAGTAGCAAAAACATATTTGGAGAAGGTGTCCACTATTACATGAAGAAATTTTGTTTTTCCAAAGATTGGTACGTGAGTAACGTCCATTTGCCAAATGGCATTTGGCTGCAAGCCGTGAGGGTTAACTCCTTGTGGCTGAAGTGGGCCTAGCGGAAGAAGAGGGCCACAGTGTTTGCATGCACGGGTGAGGTGTTTGCATTGTTGGTGTGTTAAAGAAGGAAATAGTCAGTGTAGGGAGTGAGCACACATGTGGAATTTTGCATGGAGTTCTCAGTATCTGTGGTTAAGAGTTGGACGGCTAGTGAAGAGTCTGCTAGGGCATTGCCGCTGGCAAGAGGACCTGGGAGTCCAGTATGGGAACAAATGTGTTGAATGTACCAGGGGTGTTTTCTATTTTCTAATAGGTGTTGGATGAAGGCAAGTAGCTGATCTATAGGTTTGTTTTTAGTGTTAAGCACAGCATATGGTAAAGCCCTGATGGTATTAGCTGCATATGCACTGTCAAAGAAAATATTGAAAGGAATGGATTGGTAATAGAGAAAGACTAGTAAAAGGATATATAGCTCACCATGTTGAACAGAGACAGAGTGAGGCTTAACTTGGACTGATTGTGATGTGTTAGTATATTTAATGACAACGACACTGTGAGTTTTGTTAGCATCTGTAAATATAGAGGGTGCATGGGGGATAGGCATGCTGGAGGGGAAAGCATGTGAAGAGAGGGTAAATGGTAAGTGGCCCATGGCAGTAATTAATTTATCTTTTGGCAAGTGATTATCTATTTGTCCTGTGTAACCTGACAGTAGGATTTGCATATTTAGATTATTTTGTATTAGATGTTGCATTTGTTCTTGTGTAAATGGTAAGATGATAGTGTTGGGCTCTGTTCCATATAATAGGGTGGCTGTTCTTCGAAACTTTTGCCCAAGGATGCAAATGGCATTACAGTGAGAGATAACTTTTCCTAAAAGGCTAAGAGACAAGTGAACCCAATAAAGGAGTGAATTTTGGTATAGAACTCCAGTGGGGGTGACTTAAGTGGCAAGGACAAGCACAAGGAGTGGCTAGTTAGGTTGATAACGAGCTAATTTTAAGTGTTTTAGTTGATGATTTATTTGGCGTATGCATTTGTGAGCAGGGGTGTCAATTTCTCGAACGCTGGAAGGGTCAGGATCACCTTCCAGCAAACTGAAAAGAGGCTTGAGTTCCTGTGTGGTTATAGCTAAATGAGGGTGAAGCCAAATGATGTCTCCACATAGCCGTTGGAGTTCACTTAAAGTACATTTGTTGGGTAATTTTAAGGAGGGGGTTGTTGGTTCTACAAAATTTATGATAGTGTAGCCTAGGAAGCTGTATGGCTGTAGCGTTTGCACTTTCTCTGGTGCAACATGTAGATTTATTTGTTCTAAATTACTCAGAAGTGATTTAAAGCACTTGGTTAGGTGAACTTGGTCAGGATGAGCTATTAAAATATCATCCATATAATGGACAACCTGCCAATGGGGCTGTAGCGGATGGGTGGCTGAGCTAAAATAATATTGACATATGGCAGGACTGTTTTTCATGCCTTGTGGTAGGACTTTCCATTGATATTTAGCATGGGGCGCCTCATTGTTTGTGGTAGGTATAGAAAATGCAAAATATGGGCAGTCATCTTCATGTAAGGAGATAGAGAAAAAGCAGTCTTTTAAGTCCAGAACGAAGATGTAGCTTCCTTTAAGGACAGCGGAGGGGTGTGGGAGCCCTGGTTGATGGGAGCCTATTTTGTTCACTTGTTTATTGATATTTCTAAGGTCATGTAGGAGTCTCCATTTTCCTGATTTTTTTTTTGTATTACAAATATGGGAGAGTTATGAGGGCTAACAGTGGGTTCTATATGTTCCAGTTGTAACAGCTGTTGAACAAGAGCTTCTAGGTGCTCAAGTTTATTTCGAGTCAATGGCCACTGATCCACCCAGAGGGGTTCTTGGGTTTTCCAGGTTAATTTAATAAGTTTGGGTTTTGATATTGTAAATAGAGGTGGATCAGTGGCCTTTAGGTTTGGGGGTGACCAGCAGTGAGAATAGCTCCAAGTTTTGGGAGAACATCTCGTCCCCAAAGGGTGTTGGTAAGGTTACTTAATACTAGAGGGCAGAAGGTGCTTGAGGCTCCATCTGGGTCTGTCCATTTTAGAGGTTTTGCAATTTGGCGAGAAGCTTTTAAGCCCTCAACTCCTTGAATTATCAGGCCTGCTTTAAGAGGCCATTTAGGATTAGTGTCGGCGGAGCTAATGACAGAGATGTCTGCTCCAGTATCTATTTGGCCTGTGATTTGTTTTTCCTTTACCGTAAGAGTTAGCCAAGCTTTGTTCTGTGTTATGGGAATAGTCCAATATATTTCAGACAAGGGGGCCTCTCTTACTGGCAGGGCTGAGAGGTGCCCCCTGTCTCGTTTAAAGGTGGCAGAGGGTTTCCTTGTACATCAGTTTTGGAGTGGCAGTCTCTCTTCCAATGCAGTCCTTTTCTGCATCGAGGGCATATCGAGGGAGGGCAGTTTTTATTTTTTGGCACTGCAGCGGCTTGGCACTCTTTAGCAAAATGACCAGGCTGGTGACATTTATAACATGTTTTAGTTGTATTTTTGATGTTCAAGTGATCAGCCAATGCCGCCGCAAGGACAGCTGCCGAGGAAGCCCCAATATCTCTACAAGCAAGTATCCAATCCTTGGGGGTGCCATTGCGCAATGGCATAATTGCTCGGTGGCATTCTGAATTTGCTCCCTCCCAGAGCAGATCTTTGAGAAATGCATCCGCAGCTGCAGCATGGAAGACCTTTCTGTCTACTGTTTCTTTTACTTGGCCACAGAAGCTAGAGAAGTCTTCATTGGCTCCTTGGATTAGTTTGGTTAGTTGGACAGGCTTTCCCTTGGGATTAATTTGTTGGAAAGCCTTTTTGGCACAAGCACAGCATTGATCAAAATAAATGGCAGGGCCAGCAGCTTGTACTGTCGTTAGAGACCATTGTCCCTCTCCCTTCAACGCGTCGGGAGGAATATTAATGTTATTTACTATAGTACACTGCCCAACTATTTCTGCCTCATCATAATATAGAGCTTTCCAAGTGATATAGTCTGTAATAGGCAGGATGGCTCTAGCCAAGTTTTTCCAATCAGTGGGACAATTCTGTTCAGTAGAAAGATAATCTAAAAGCATTTGAACATAAGGGCTGTTAAGCCCATCTTCCTGAACAACCTTCCTAATAGTGGAGATAGTTTTCTGATCATGAGGGTACTAAATGTTAGGCTGTGCCGGACTGCAATTCTGATTGACAGGAAAGACCTGCGGCCATGAGTGAGGAAGAGGAAGCATATCGCGGCGCTGGCAAGCTTGAGTGTAGAGATCAAGATATGGGCCAGGCAGGTCAGGATTGGGATTGGTGGTGGAGGTGGGAAGTATGGGACGTAAAATGACCGCTGGCCAGGAAGAGGAAGCCGGGGCAGGCGGGCCTTCTAGGGGTGCACAGAAGGCGTCAGCAGGCCAGGTAGTGCTCTAATAATGATTGAACTGACGAATGCATAACTATGTGCTTATAGCAAATATCATTGATTGTACACCTTGGGTGAATTCCATGATTTATTAATGTGTATCTATAAAATTGATTAAAAATACTCTCCCTGGCTCCCTGAAAAACCACAGAAATTTCCTTTATATCCTTTACCTAGCTTTGTTCCAGACCTACACTTTTATAACTGTTTTCATACTCAAATGATTCTTCAAAGATTAAAAAAATATCTGCTGCAAGTTGGCTTTAAGTTATGAACTTGTATTTGATAGATTCTTTACCTAAAACCAATCAAGTCTCTGTCTACTAGGTGGTAGGTTCCTTGAGGTAAGCCATGCTATCTTTTTGTCTTTCATTCATATCACCTAGAAATATAATAGAAGCTAATAAATATTTATTTGATTATAAAAACTTTTATTGGTGTTATTAAGGCATGTCTTCAGTAATAACCCATTCCTTAGCATAAATATTCTTATGCTGAGGAAACAACAATCCTAAAGTCAATTTAGGAAAATCTTCAGCTGGAGTTCACATCAGAAAATTCATAGTGGAAAATAAAATACTTTATATAGATCTTTTCTCACACTATTCAGCAAAGAGTGAAGAATTCTGAACAAGACTTACCATTCAAATTTAGTAGAATAATGTAGAATTGTGAAATAACATGGGTATACTAAATGATGAATTTTTAAATAAATGATAATGAGATTAATTCAAAATATACTTAGTACTTGCACAAATGTTAGCAACAGATATTTTTGCTGAAAATCTAATATTTTGGTTACATTCTAGTTTTGTTTTTATGCAGTTATAAACATAAAAAGTTGAATGCATTACCAGAGGTACCTACTCTGGAATTTATACTCCCGAATGTGACAGATTTGGACTCAGTTGTGGTTTCCCTAAACATGACTCTTCTGGCCCTTCTATCTGAACCTATAATTAGTACTAGGGTTGATAGGTGTACATCCAAGAAACGAAAATCTTTGGGTTGTCCATGTGCCAATTGGGCCCTGAATCTCAATAGAGTTGCAAAACCTACTTTCCAGTTCATTGGGCTCACCAAGGACAACTCGCAAGGAGATGATGATGGACAATGATCATCCCAAGGAGTCGAGAGAGTCCACAACTGCAAGAAAGAGTCTCCCATCCATCTGCCACACAGGATTGGAGGTCCCTCTCAATTAGCGGTAGAGTGGGCATCACCATCCCAAAATCCTCAGGATTGGGAAATGAACTATGGACTAAAGTAGACTCACTCATATTCTGCTACAGACATGTGATTCTAACAATGGAATATATTACGTCATTGATGTGGAGACAGTGACCACTAGAGGTTCTGAGGGCAGGGAGAGGGAAAATTAGGTGTAATATGTGGTCAACTTTAGGACTAGGGAATTTTCCTGAATTACATTACACTGACAGATGCAGACCAATTTTTATCTAGCCATAACCTACAAAATTTTGCAGGAGAGAGTGTAAACTAAAATGTGAAGTATAATCAATGCTTAGTGGTAATGCTACAAAATGTTTTCATCAATTGTAATGAAAGTCACACCAATGAAGGATGTTGTTAATGTGGGAAAATGTGGGAGGTGTGGGGAGCAGGGCACATGGGAATCGCCTATATTTTTATGTAACATTTATGTAATTTAAATATCTTTTTTGCAAAATAAAGAACATATTTTTTAAAAAGTTAAATGAATCAGAAAATAACTGAATGTTAACTTAAAAATTTAGAACACAGAATTATGATTTCTAGCGCTTATCTTAGTATTATGATATGTCAGTTCATGGCATGGGTAAAAATGATTTGGATAAACACACTTGAGAAGAAAAAAACTGAATTTGGTTCCCTATCTCATACCATATATAAAATTAATGCAAAATGGATCAAAGATCTAAATGTAAGTATTTTCAATGAAATATTAGAAGAAAATATAGGAGTAAATCTTCATGACTTTAGGTTAGGAAATGGTTTCTTATGTACAACATTAAAAGTACAAGCAACAAAAGAAAACCATATATAGATCATTTGAGCTTCATAAAAATTAAAAACATTTGTGCTTCAAAGAGTACCATTAAGAAAGTGAAAAGATAACACATGAAATGTTAAAAAACTTCTGCAGATAGAAAACTATCTGATAGAGAACATATCTTGAAAATATGAGGAAGACTTACAATCAAAAATAGAAAGCAAAGGATTTGATTTCTTATTTCTCCAAAGATCTACAAATGGACAATCACAATGTATAGATGCTCAACATTACTAGTGATTTGGGAAATGTAAATCAAAACCTCAGTTAGATAACAGTTCACACCTCCTAGGACGGCCAAAATTGAAAAGACAGACAATGAAAAGTGTTGACAAGGATGTGGAAAAATTTGGAAGCAAAATTTACTGCTGGTGGGATAAAAAATAAAAAATGGTGCATCACTTTGAAAAATATCTTGGCAGTCATCAGTATGTTGAACAATGTGTTATACAACCCAGGAATTTAATTCTTAGGTATGTGAATTGAAAACATGTCAACAGAAACATGTATAAAATGTCCATAATAGCATAATTTGTAATATCCATAAAAAGTGGAAAACACAAATGACTGGATAAACTAAATATAGTATATCTGTACAATGGAAAAATATTCTGCAATAAAGAGAAAACGAGTACTGATACATGTTACAAAATAGAAGAAACTTACAAATATTTTGCTATGTGAAAAAAGCCAGTCACAAAGTCCACATTTTTATAATACTATTTATATGAAATGTCTAGAATAGGAAAATCCATAGAGGTAGAAAATAGATTAATGGTTGCCAGGCATTGTAAAGAAAGGAAAATGGGGAGTTATTGCTAATAGGTAAGGCATTTCTTTTTGTGGTGCAAAAATGTTTTAAAATTAGATAGTGGTTATCCTTGCAAATTTTTGTGAATATACCAAAAACATTGAATTGTAAACTGTAAAAAGGAGAATTTTATGGTATGTACTTTTTAGCTCAATAAATCTGTTCTAAAAATCCAGTTTACAAATTAGATTTTAGCAAAATTATAAAAGTTTGATTTGTGGAATATATCATCAATAGTATGAAAATACAATCCACAGATTGGGAGGAAATATTTGTCAATCACATACTTGATAAAGAATCTATAAAGAACACTTATAAGTCAAAAATTAAAAAAATATTTATGATATTTATGAGTAAAATATCCGAAAAGACAAAACACCAAATAAGATATCCAAATGGAAAATAAGCACATTAAAATACATTCAGGGAGAGGGAAAATGAGGTGTGATATTAGATCATTTTGGGGACAAAAAGTTGTCCTCAATGATATTGCAGGAACAGATGTAGGACACTATATATCCCACCATAACCCACTGAATGGACTGGGAGACAGTGTAAACTACAACATAAGCTATAATCCATGCTGTGTAGCAATGCTCCAAGATATACTTATTAAATGCAATGAATGTACCACACTAATGAAAGAAGTTGTTGATGTGGGAGGAGTAAGGGGTGTGGGAAGCAGAGTATATGGGAACCTCTTATGTTTTTATTGTAACACTTGTGTGATTTATGTGTCTTTTAAAGAAGATAATAAAAAATATGAACTGCGAAAAAAAGACAGCATGAAAAAAAACCACGTTCAGTATTGTGGGAACATGGCCATCAGATTAGGCAGATAAGGCTCAGCTCTCAGTAAAGCAATGGAGAAAGAGCCAAAGGCTGCCTTGGAGATCTGCTTTGGGGTACAGCAGACCAGGACACTGCTTCAAAATGCCCAGAAGTGTGAGAGACAGAGAGACAAAGAAGCCAAAACAGCAAATCATGAGTTATTAAAACTCCCACCCACTGGGAAGGGTTCCCCTTCCCCACCCCGAAGATATTAAGTGAGGATAAAACTCCTAGAAAACTGCATCTAAGAGGAGAGCAGACATCTTCCTCCCAGCCAGCTGCTCTGGATATATATAGAACAGTAAGTTGCTTTGCGACTTCTAGGAGGGTATTGGAAAGATAAAAAGGCCGATGAAAACCATAATTTAGTTGCTCATTCCTGTGGCTGGAAGCAGCTCATATACCCTGCCCATAGGGCAAAACCATAGGCAGAGCCACTGACTCCCTGCTCCAAGGGATGTGAAGGTGGATTCCCTGGGAGCAAAAGGTGTCTGGGAGGGTGCAGAGTAGTTTCTTTATGGTGAGTCAGGCCAGCTGAGCCCACTTTGAATATCTGAAGGGACCATGACTCAGCAGGGAGAGGGGAGGGGGATATCCTCAGGCAGGCTGTCATGCCCAGTTGCCCAGGTAAAGAGAGGAATTTGATTAGAGAGGAAGTAGGGACAAGTGCCTAATTAGCTGGACTCTGGCAAACTGCAAGGAATCTAACCTGCCCAAGGAAAAGGGGGTAGCTAGACTTCTGAAAGGCTAATTAACCTAAGGAGACAGGTTAGTCCAGTGGAGGAATTCCTGCCTCACATATGTGAGGCCCTTAGTTTGATTCTCAGCTCTTCGTAGAGAAGGGATCCACTGGGATATTGGGCACCTAGCTGAAAGTTTATGACAGGGTACATAAAGACATTCATTTTATATTAGCTTTTCTTGGATCTCTTATTTTTTAAAAAATCCTGTTTTCATTTCCCTTATTTTACTTACTGAAACCTGATGTAAAAATTAATTGAGGTATTAAAAAATGAAAAATATCATGAAACTTTGTTTTTGATGTTTTGCCTTTCATCACTCTAATAGGTGTTGCCCTGCATGTACAGTAAGTAGCAAGGCATTCTCTTTCATTCCTTCCTCAGTGTCTACATCCTTTTTTTAAATTTTTAATTATTTCTTCACAAAGTTTTACATCACAGTAAAGTCACATAAACAATACAGGGGACTCCCATATATTCAACATCAAACCCGTTTCCCCATTCCCCAACAATGATCTTTTTGCATGTTCATGTTATATTTGCTACAGCTGATGTACCAATATTGAAGCATAGCTACCAAATATGGTTCCATTTTGTTTTACATTATGATTTTAGACTGTACAATTTTCTAAATATTTAGTTACAATATGGTCTACATTATGGTTTATATTTTAGACTATACACTTTTTTAAAATTTTCATGAAATTTAACATGTCCTATACCCATTCATTGCACAATCTTGTAGAACATTTCCATTGCCATCAGTTACCCCTGCTTCCATTTATTCTATTCCTCTCTCACCCTCCCTTCAGGGCCCACAGTGACAATGAAGTGTCACTGCTTGAAGGACAAGATTCATAGATACTTGCAACAATGCTGAGGGCTTGACACATTAGACTGTCCTCATCCATCGGGAGCCACCAATTATCTCAAGAGACTCCATTTCCTACGTTGGAGAACATCAGGTGTCTCCAGGATGGGGGTACACCTTCCCACTCAATCTATGGGTGTCCACCAAATGATATAACAGACTATGATAAGATGAGCAATCACACACTCTCTGGAATCTTGCCTCTGTGCCAGATGCTCCCCATTAAGCACCTTAAAAAATTAACCCTTCCTTATTATATTTTCTAAAGAGTTTTCTCAACATTATAGTTTCAACCACATACCCAACAATCTCTGATGTTCATCATCTCCCCTCAATCCCCCTCCCAAATCCTTGGGCCATTGGACCCATCCTCTCAATCCTAGCCTCCCTCAAGACTTCAAAGTCCCACCCAATAGTATACCTATGACCCCATCTTATATCTCTCTGCACAATTACATACCTCCACTTTATCATAGATTTCACCTATGTAGGCATCTGCTCACAACCTTTGTTTGCCCCCCCCAATTTCCTGTAAGCCTATCATCCAGTCTCTTTTCATTTTTTAATACCCCAAATTATTTTTTACTTTATTTTAATTTTTCTAAATTAGTATGTATTCTATTTCTAATCTTTAAACTTATCATTGCTTTTCTTTTTTAAATAATTGAATTTGGCAATATATTAGGCTTTTCTTTAAGGAATTTTTGGATCACAGAGGGGCTCACCTATGGCAGGGGAGGAAGAGTGGTGTGGGGTGTTATTGATGGGGGACACATGGTTGGGAGGGAGTTCTCCAGGACATGCATACAGGGTATATAAAAATGTTTGGATGTTTGATTGATATTTTCATAGTAGGTATAGTTACAAATGACAATTGATAGAGTGCTGAGTTCCCAGCCAGGGGAGCTCTGTTACATTATCCAATGGAACAGCAACAACCCCCCAAGTGCAAGGGCAAAGACCAGTTAAAAAGGATGGTTCAATGATGAGCCCTTGATACAGATGACTATGCTTATGAGCCTGTGTGCCTGAAATTTGAACTAGGCTTAGAGCTGCAGGATGCCTAAGAGTTATGTCCTGATAGCCTCCATATTGCTCAAAAGTGGCCACTCTCTAAGCCAAACTAAGCATTTAAATGCATTACCTTCTCCCCAGTGTGGGACATGACTCCCAGGGATGAGCTTCTCTGACACCAAGGGATTACTAACATCACTAGCTGGTGATGCAACTAGAAAAATACCTTGAATAAAAGGGGGAAATGGTAAAGACATATGAATTTACATGGCTGAGAGACTTCAAAATGAGTTGGGAGGTCATCAGAGGGGTCACATTTATGCATGTCTCAGCAGGATGCCAGAGACAGCCAAAGTAGATACAACCCCAGGTACTGGTGCTCCTAAGAGGTATGGAAACACACAGGTTCTGAGGTCTTGGCAGATTGCTCTGGAGTTCAGTGCCTTGCCAGGGGGCCCTGCTTTGGAATTTGTCCTGAGTATGATGGATTTGGACTCTAATGTGACCTTTCTACACACGCCTCTTCTGTCACTTTTACTGAACCTATGGTTAGTGCTTGGGTTGATGTATACTCAGGAGACTTGAATCTCTGTACTGGTCATGTGCCAGCTGGGCCCTGAGCCTCAGCAGAGCTGCAGCAACTACTCCCTGGTTCATTGGACTTACCCAGGTCAGCTACCAGGAAGATAAAAATGGTCAACCACCACACCAGGGACCCGAAAGTGCCTACAACCTCAAGCAGGAGAATCGCACCCACCAGCCACATGGGATCTAAGCCCCTCTCACTTTACAGATGGAGTGGACATCATCATCATTGCAGGGTCCACAGGATGGAGGTATAAAATATGGAATAGACTGGGCTTACTGTTATTTTACTTTAGAACTGTCATGGTTCTTGCATTGGTAGAAATTGTATAATTGATGTTGAGACAGTGGACACGGTTGTTGCTGAGGATGGAGAGGGAAGAAAAGGTGTGATGTGGGGGCATTTTTGGAACTTGGAGTTTCCCTAAATGATATTTCAGGAACAGATGCTGGACATTACATATCCTGCCATAACCCACTGAATGGACTGGGGGTAGTGTAAACTACAATGTAAACCATTATCCATGTGGTGCAGCAGCGCTCCAAAATGTATTCACAAATGCAGTGAATATGCCACAATGATGAAAGAGGTTTAAGATGTGGGAGGAGTGGAGAGGTTGGATTGTGGCTTATATGGGAACCCCATATTTTTTAATGTAACATTTTCGTGATCTATGTATCTTTTTAAAAACAGACAATTAAAAAAACTTTTAAATAATTTTTTTAAAAAACCGGATGCAAAACCTGCAGAAAATTGGCTGCAGGGTAATTGATTAATGAACAGCCACAGCCCAAGAATCTCCTCAGGGTTCTAAGAGTGAAGGCTGCTTTGCCATGTTTATTTTGTGTTTTGTTTTGTCCTTTATTCTTCCTGCATTTTTTAAAAAAGAGTTGCTGCTGTATTGTTTCTTGTTTGTTGACTATCCCTTTTGTGTTTTGGTTTTTTGTTTGTTTGTTTGGAATTTTTCTATGTTTTTCCTTTTCTCTCTGTTAACTTTCTATCTTGTTTTCTGTTGTTGTCCTTTTATTCCACCTCTTTTTGTTTGGTCAACTTTTCTTGTTTTTACTTCTCTTTATCTCCTTGGTCTTGTACAGTTCCTCTCCTACCTTTAATTAAAATTATCACTATTATTCTTTTTCTTTTCTGACCTATTTCCTTTTCTCTGCTCCTAATTTTTTTTCAAGGGAACACAGACAACAGCAAGGAAATACAATAAGAGGAAAAAAAGAGTCAGAGTGAAACCTTACCACACACCAAAAAACAAACAAAATAAAACCCTAGAGTAGAGAGAGAAGCTAATCAACTGAGTAAACCCATCAAGATAAACAGATGCCAAAACACACACACACACACAAATTACAAGCCATACTAAGAAACAAGATGTCATGGCCCAGTCCAGTGAACAAACCAAAAACCAGAAGGAGATGTAGAACATGGAACAACTAATCAGAGATGTCCAAAAAAATATCATGAATCAACTTAATGAAATGAAGGAAGAGATTAAGGATAGTAAGAAGACATTGGGAGAAGATACAGAAGTGATTGCAAACATACATAAATATGTAACAGATATGATGGTGATAAATGGCACAAAGAAATAAAAAATAGATTGGACACATATAACAGCAGATTTGAAAAGGTAGAGGAAAGAATCAGTGATGTGGAAGACAGTACATCTGATATCAAACAGATAAAAAAACAGATAGATAAAAAGATAGAAAAAAATCCAGCAGGGACTTATAAATTTGAATGACAACGTGAAATGCAAAGACATACACATTTTAGGCATCACAGAGGGAGAAGAGAAGGGAAAAGGGATAGAAGGTGTGTTGGAGGAAATAATGGCTACAAATTTCCCCACCCTCTTGAGGAAGATGGATGTACATGTCCAGGAAGTGGAGCACATTTCAAACAGAATAAATCCTAACAGGCCTACCTTCAAGACATATACTGATCAATTTGTCCAATGTGTAAGACATACATAGAACACTGGAAGAAGCAAGAGAAACAAGATCTATCACATACAAGGAAATTTCAATAAGATTAAGTGCTGATTTCTCATCTGAAACCATGGAGGCAAACATAAGGCAGTGGTATGACACATTTAAGATTTTGAAAGATTAAAAAATTCTAGACAAGAATTCTCTATCCAGCAAAGCTGGCATCCAAAAATGAGGAAGAGTTGAAAATTTTCACAGATAAACAGAAATTAAAAGAGTATGTCAATAAGAAACCTGCCCTTCAAGATATACTAAAAGGAGTTCTTTCAGAGAGAGAGATTTGAAGGACAGTATATAAACAACTAAAAAGAGAAAAAGAGAAATAAAAACATATGGCACATACATAAATATAAAGAAAATATGGCTCGATAAAGCCACCAAACCCTCTCAATTGGGAGAGTGTGGCCTATTCAACAAATGGTGTCTGGAGAACTGGATAGCCATAGGTAGAAGAATGAAAGAAGATTACCATCTCACACCTTATACAAAGATCAACTCAAGATGGATCAAAGACCTAAATATAAGAGCCAAGACCATTAAAACCTTAGAAAGCAGTGTAGGGAAACATCTACAGGACCTTGTAATAGGAAATGGATTTATGAATATCTTACCAAAAGCACGAGCAGCAAAAGAACTAATAGATAAATGGGACTTCCTCAAAATTAAAGCCTTCTGCACCTCAAAGGAGTTTGTCAAGAAAGTAAAAAGGGAGCCCACACAGTGGGAGAAAATATTTGGCAATCATATATCTGATAAGAAACTTATAACTTGCATATATAAAGAACTCCTATATCTTGAAAATAAAAAGATAAACAACCCATTTAAAAAATGGGAAAAAGACTTAAACAGACACTTCTCCGAAGAAGAAATACAAATGGCAAGAAAGCACATGAAAAAATGTTCCAAATCTCTAGCTATCAGGGAAATGCAAATCAAAACTACAATGAGATACCATCTTACACCCATAAGATTGGCAGCTATGAAAAAAACAGAAGAATACAAGTGCTGGAGAGGATGTGAAGGAAGGGGAACACTCATCCACTGCTGGTGGGAATGCGGAAGGATCCAACCATTCTGGAGGACAGTATGGCGGTTTCTCAAAAAACTAGCCATAGATTTGCCATATGACCCAGCAATACCACTGCTGGATATATACCCAGCAGAACTGAAAACAAGGACACAAACCGATATATGTACACCAATGTTCATAGCAGCATTGTTCACTATTGCCAAAAGTTGGAATCAACCCAAATGCCCATCAACAGATGAGTGCATCAATAAAATGTGGTATATACACACAAGGGAATACTACTCGGCTGTAAGAACAAACACACTACAAACACATGTGATAACATGGATGAATCTTGAGAACCTTATGTTGAGTGAAGCAACCCAGACATTGAAGGACAAATACTACATGACCTCAATGATATGAAATAAACAAGCTGCCCTAGATAGCAAGAGACTGAACGATAGGCTTACAGGAAATCGGAGGGTGGAGGAAGGATATGAGCCGATGTCTGCAGGGGGGGAATTTAAGACGAGATGGTGGTAAGTATGAACACAAAGAAGAGATAAAATGGGGGCAAGGGGTTGCCTTTGGTTGGGGCTTTACGGGTTTGAGGGTGGCTGGGGAGGGATGGTTGGGTAACGTTGCCCAAAAGTGGGGGGAGGGAGGGGGAGCATACGAACACAGGAGAGGGTCAGGAGGTGGTGGAGAGTAAAATGCCGAGAAAATCATATCAAAATATAATAAAGAGGGTTACCTGCTTAGAATGCTCGGAGGGGAGGGTCTGATGCAGGACGGGCTCCTGGGGAATGCCTAAATGCTCATTCTGCCAGAGTGGGTGACACCATGGGGTAAAATCCCAAGTAGTGAGAGTGGGGGTGGACCCACATCCTGGGGAGGACTAATGCCACCAAATAGAGGGAACTGTATCCCTCGAGAGAAAGGGTGGCTCCCAGGGCATTGGGGCAGTTGAGCAAGTTAGGCCCTGAACACTATTCCATCTATTTTTGGAAGTGGCTCCTCAGGAAACGAAGGTTGGCTGTCACTGTGGGCACCAAGGTGGAAGGGAAAATGGACGTTAAATGTGTGGAACCAAAGTAAAAGGGGGGCAAGAGAGGAGTTTTTTGAGAGTACACAAGGATGGATATAAAACATGTAATATTACACCATAACATATAGGAGATGACAGACTGATAATGTAAACCATAATGTAAAACATAGGATAACTAAAAATGTAAAGAACTGTGTATCCTAAAGTATGCACCATAATGTAAGCACAGATATTACCTTGTTAGAAAGCTAATATCTCAGACTCTGTACATCACCTTAAGTAAATATGATGTGAAAAGGGTGTAAGAGTATAGGTGTGGAAGGAAAAAGGTTTTGTGGTGGATGTATGGGAGTGCTGTATATTATATATATGCATTGCTGTGGTCTAGGACTCCTGTGAAGAAACGCTGAATAATTAGGGGGGGGGGGGAAAGGATAGGATGTGGAATTTTTTCAAGTCAACATTCTTTATCTAAGTTCTTTATCTAACTTTATCCAAGTTCTTTATCCATCCTTTAAACCCATCGCTATATACCATTCCCTAGTAAGGGACCATGACATTATATTGGGCTTCAAATTTCGGGGAGTTCTGGACCACAGAGTGTTTCAACAATGGCAATGGAGGGATACTGGTATGGGATACCAATGACAGGTGATATATGGCTGACAGGGAGCTGTACAGAACATATGTCCAGGGGGCATGGTAATGATTGGATATACTCATAATGGCAACAATTAAAAACCACAGCCGGGGGGGTTCTGGGTTCCTGGCCAGTGGTGCTCTGCCGCGGTCCCTAGGGGAGCAGCGACAGTCTCCCAGGTACAGCGGCGGGGACCTGGAGGGAGTGAGGGTTCAACAGTGAGCCCCTGATGCTAATGACTATGCTTGTGAGCTGATAAACCTAAAATAAGAACAAGGCCTAGAGCAACATTGTGCCTGGAAATTTCCTCCTGTCAGCCTTCATGTTACTCAAATGTGGCCAGTCTCGAAGCCAAACTCAGCATGTAAATGCAATGCCTTCCCTCCAGCGTGGGACATGACACCCGGGGACGAGCCTCCCTGGCAACGAGGGACCACTATCAAATACCAACTGATGATGCAACTGGAAAAGGACCTTATATGGAAGGTTCAATGCGGATCAGCAGAATATCCATGTCTACATAAAATAACATGACTTTAAAATGCTGTTTGACCTAAAGTAAGGGGGAAATGGAAAGGAGAAATGAGTTTATATGGCTACGAGTTTCTAAAAAAGAGTCTGGAGGCTGGCAGAAGGATTGCCCTCATGCACAACTGAGCAGAGTCAGAGAGACAGATAAAGCAGATACAACCCCCAGATATTGGTTCCTTTGAAGGCTAAAGAGACCCATGAGAGTTATGGCCATGGCCGATGGGGTTAACTACCAGGGCAGATGGCCCCTCTTTGGAAATGGTGTTTATGTGTGATGAATCTGGACTCAGATGGGATCTCCCTTCATAAGACTTTCATGCTAATGTGCTGGAGGTGCAGTTAACGTTGGGATTTAAGATATATTTAGGGGATTTGAATCTCTGGACTGACAATGTGATAGCCAGGTCCTGAACCTCAACAGACTCCAGCACCTACAATCTGATTTATTGGACTTACCGCACTCAGCTAAGATGGAGTTGAAGAAGGACAATCACCACACCATGGAGCCTAGAGTGATTACAACTGAAAATGGGAGGATTACATCCAGCATCCATGTGGAATTTGAGCCTCCTCTTGACATAGAGGTGCAATGGACACAACCAATCCAATGTCCACATAGAAGAGGTGGTATTGGATTGAGAAAAGTGGACATGGTGGACGATGGGTATGGGGAAAGGCAGGAAGAGATGAGAGGTGGAGGTGTCTTTGGGACATGGAGCTGCCCTGGATGGTGCTTCAGAGGCAATCACCGGACATTGTAAATCCTCACAGGGCCCACTGGATGGAATGGGGGAGAGTTTGGGCCATGATGTGGACCATTGACTATGAGGTGCAGAGGTGCCCAAAGATGTACTTACCAAATCCAATGGATGTGTCATGATGATGGGAACGAGTGTTGTTGGGGGGGGGAGAGGGGGGGAGCCGGGTTGAATGGGACCTCACATATATATTTTTGATGTAATATTATTACAAAGTCAATAAAAAAAAAAGAAAATATGGCTAATGTAAATAATTCCTTGACAGTAATAACATGGAATGTTAATGATTAAACTTACCAGTAAAGAGACAGAGCTTGGGAGAATGGATAAGGAAATATGACCCACATACATGTTATCTACAAGAAACCAACCTTAGAGCCAGGAAAGTGAATGGTTGGAAAACAGTTTTACAAACAAATAATAACCAAAAAATGTCGAGAGTAGTTACACTAATATTGGACAAAATAGATTTTAAATGGAAACCTATTGTAAATGACAGATGGACACCATATATTAATAAAAGGAATAATCTATCAAGAATAAATAAGATTTATAAACATTTATGCACCTTACCAGGGTCCCTCAAAATAGTAGAAGCTAAAACTAGAGGCGGAAACTAAAAAACTCAGTGGAAAAAAGGATGTCTGTACAATTATAGTGGGGGACTTTAATACATCATTAACACCATGAGACAGAATATCTCACCAGAGAATCAATAAAGAAACAAAGACTTTGAATAATATATTAAAGAATCTGGACTTAATAGACATATACAGGACATTACACTCAAATAGAGTGGGATATACATTCTTATTGAGTGTGCATTGATAATTCTCCAGGATAGGTCACATGCTAGTCCACAGAACAACCTTCAATTAATTCAGAGAGATTGAAATTATACAAAATGATTTCTCTGACCACAATGGAATGAAGCTGGAAATCAGTAAGGGACAGAGAATCAGATTAGTGCCAAAGATATGGAAGTTAAACTAAACACTCTTGGACAAACAGTGGGTCAAGGAGGAAATCAACAAAGAAATCAGTAAATACCTTTAAATGAAGGAAAATGACGACAGAATGTATCAAAGCCAATGGGATGCAGCAAAAGGTGTACTGAGGGGGAAATTCATACCCATAAATGCCTATATTAAAAAATAAGAAAGAGCTAAAGTCAAAGACTTAATTGAACACCTGGAGGAATTAGAATAAGAGCAAAAAACTAACACTAAATGAAGTAGAAAGAAAGAAATAACAAAGATTAGAGCACAGCTAAATGAAATAGAAAATAAGAAAGCACTAGAAAAAATAAAACCAAAAGCTGACTCTTCAAGAAGATCAATGAAATTGGAAACCCTTAGCTAGACTAACAAAGAAAAAAAGAGAGAAGATGCAAATACATAAAATACGAAACAAGGAAGGGGGTATCACCACTGACTCCACAGGAATAAAGAGTATCATAAGAGGATACTTTGAAAAATTGTATGGCAACAAGATAGATAACAGAGGAAATTGAAAAATTCCTTGAAATGCACAAACAGCCTATAGTGATGAAAAAAATTGGTGAACTCAACAGACCAATCACAAATAATGAGTTAGAATTAGTCATTAAAAACCTTCCAACTAAGGAGGGCCCAGGACCAAATGACTTCACAGGTGAATTCTACCAATCATTCCTGAAAGGACTAACACCTATCCTGATTAAACTCATTCAATAATTAGAATTAGAGGAAAAAGTGCCTAACTCATTCTATGATGCCAACATCGCCCTAATACCAAAGCCAAACAAAGACACCGTGCAAAATGAAAACTATACATCAGTCTCTCTAATTAAACTAGATGCTAAAGTCCTCAACAAAATACTTATCATATCAGTTACACGTCAAACGTATTATACAGCATGACCAAATGGGTTTCTTCCCTGGTATGCAAAGATGGTTCAACATGAGAAAATCAATCAGTGTAATAAACCACATAAACAGATTGAAAGAATAAAATCACATGATCATCTCCGTAAATCCCAAAAAGCAGCTGAAAAATGCAGCACAATTTCCTGATAAAAAACACTGCAAAAGAAAGGGATAGAAGGAAACTTCATCAACATTAGAAATGGTAGATATGAAAAACCCATAACTAACAATATTTAATGGTGAAATCCTAAAAGCTATCCCTCTAAGATCAGAAACAAGACAAGGATGCCCACTGTCAACAATCTTATTTAATATTGTGTTAAAATTACATGATCAAGCACTTAGGCAAGAAAAATATATAAAAGGCATAGAAATAGAATGGAAGAAGTAAAAATTTCACTATTAGCAGATGACATGATCCTACACATAGAGAACCCTGAGAAATCTACAATAAAGCTTCTACATTTGTAAATGAATTCAATAAAGTGGCAAATTATAAGATCAATGTGCAAAAATCAGTAGCATTTCTGTACACCAATAATAAGCAATCTGAGGAGGAAATCAAGAAAAAAATCCCGTTTACAATAGTAAATAAAAGAATCAAACACCTAGGAATAAATTTAACTAAAGATGTAAATGACTTCTATGCAGAAAAGTACACAACAGTGTTAAAGGAAATCAAAGAAGACTATATAAATGGAAAATTAGACCCTGTTCATGGATAGAAAGATAAAACATTTTTAAGATGTCTATCCTTCCCGAACTGACTTACAGATTTAGTGCAATCCAAATAAAAATTACCACAGCATTTTTTACTGAATTGGAAAAGCTAACTATGAAATATTTGTAAGGACAAGGAGCCCCAAATAACCAAAGATACATTGAAAAAAATGAAATCAGAGGAATTACATTACCTGATTTTAAGCCATACTGGAAAGCTACAGTGGTCAAAACTGCATAATATTAGAGGGGACTTATTTATATTCTACTATAGAACTATTGTGACTCTAGCAATTGAAGAAACTGTATCACTGATAAGGAGACAGTCACCACGGTAGTTGCTGAGGGCAGGGAGAGGGAAGAAGAGGTGTGATGTGGGGGCATTTTTGGGACTTGGAGTTGTCCTAAATGATATTGCAGGGATAGATGCTGGATGTTATATATCCTGCCATAATCCACTGAATGTACTTGGGGAGACTGTAAACTACAATGTAAACTATAATCCATGTGGTGCAGCAATGCTCCAAAATGTATTCACTAAATGCAATGAATGTGCCACAGTGATGAAAGAGGTTTTGGATGTGAGAGGTGTGGGGTGTGGGGTGTGGGGTATATGGGAGCCTCTTATATTTTTTAATGTAACATTTTTTGGTGATCTATGTATCTTTACAAAAGAGGCACTTAAATAAAATATATATATATTTTTAAACTGCATGGTATTTTTCCAAGGATAGATGTACTGACCAATGGAACCAAATTGAGAGTTCTTATATAGATTCCCACATACATAGTCACTTGATATTTGACAAGGCCACCAAGCCCACTCAACTGGGAGAGAATGATCTTTTCAACAAATGTTACTTGGAGAACTTGATATCCATATCCAAATGAGTGAGGGAGGAATACAATCTCACACCTTATACAAAAACTAACTCAAGATGGATCAAAGATATAAATATAAGAGCCAAGACCATTAAGCTCCTAGAAGATAATGTAGGGAAACATCTACAGGACCTTGTATTAGGAAATGGTTTCATGAACTTTATATCCAAAGCATGAGCAATGAAAGAAAAAAATAGATAAATGGGACCTCCTCAAAATTAAAAACATTTGCACCTCAAAGGAGTTTGTCAAGAAACTTTAAAGGCAGCCTACATTATGAGAGAAAATATTTGGTAACCATAAGTCTGATTAGAGGCCTAATATCTAGCATATATAAGGAAATTTTATACCTTGAAAATAAAAAGAGAAACAACCCATTTAAAAATGGGCAAGAGATTTGATTAGACACTTCTCCAAAATTAAAAATACAAATGACTAAAAAGCACATGAAAAGATGCTGAACATCACTAGGTGTATTAGTCAGTCAAAGGGGTGCTGATGCAAAATACCAGAAGCCTGTTGGCTTGTGTAAAGGGTATTTATTTGGCATAGGAACTGACAATTATCAGGCCATAAAGCATAGGCTACTTCCCTCACAAAAGTCTATAAGTGCTGGAGCAAGATGACTGTTGACGTCTGCCAGGGTTCAGGTTTCCTCTCTTCCTAAGACTTTCTTTTTTCTGGGCTCAGGTTTTCTCTCTTCCTGGGACTTACTTGTCTTTCCTCTGTGTGCTTACATCCTGGGACTCCAGCTTAAGACTTCAGCATCAAACTCCAACATCAAAAGTCCAACATTAAAAATCTCCAACTCTGTCCTTTGCCGTGTCTTTTATCTGTGAGTCACAACCCACCAAGGTATGGGGACTCAACACCCTACTGACATGGCCCAATCAAAGTCCTAATCATAATTTAATTATGCCCAGGTACAGACCATGTTACAAACATAATCCAATATCTATTTTTGGAATTCATAACTATATCAAACCAACTGCTACACTAGAAATTAGGGAAATTCAAATAAAAACTATGAGGTATCATGTTTCACTCACTAGACTGGTGGCTATTAAAAACAGGATTAGAAGATTTGGAGAAGATGTGGAGGAATAGGAGTGCTTATCTACTGCTTGTGGGCATGTAGAATGGTGCAACTATTGTGGACACTTTGGCAATTCCTCAGGAAGTGAACTATAGAACTTCCATATAATCCAGCATTCCCACTGCTTGGTATATACCCAAAATAATTGAAAGCAGGGGCACAAACTGATACATGCACACCAATTTTCATAGCGGCATTATTCACTATCGACAAAAGTTGGAAACAACCCAAATATCCATCAACAGATGAGTGGATAAATTGTCGTAGGTACACAATGGAATATTATTCAGCTGTAAGGAGGAATGCAGTATGAACACATGAGGTAACATGTGTAAATCTTGAAGACCTTATGTTGAATGAAGTAAGCCAGGCACTGAAGGGCAAATATTACATGACCTTACTGATATGACTTAAGCAAATTACACAGATTCACAGAACTAGGGTCTGGAAGATAGGTTTATAGGAGACAGAAAGGGAGAAGAAGGTTGTGAGTTAATGCCCATATGGGCAACATTTTTGATAAGGTGGAAGTGTGTAGTTGTCCAGTGTATGGGCACAAAAGTGGTGCAGTGATGTTATTTGGCCAGGTGGTGCTGGTCTGGGGGTGGGTAGTGTGGAGAGGGCAGGTTGGACTGTTCATGGAACTGAGGGGAGGGTTAGGGGACAGAGCAAGTGAACTTTGGGGATTTGCAGGTAGGTGGTTGAAACTAAAAGATTGGGAATGTTCTTTTGACAAATATGGCAGGGGAGGATTGCTGGTTTAAGGTGTTGAATGCGAGGAGCATGTGGGATAGGGTGCATCTGGAGCAGGCTTCTAGGGAGTGTGTAGTGTTCATCTTGTCATAGTGTGTTGTATCAGAGGATGGAGACTCATATAATGAGCATGAAGATTTGGACTGCCATCCTGGGGAATCCTGCTATGATCTTAAATAGAGGAATAGGAGTTTATTGAGAGCATAAGTAGTGCCTAATAGGGGAGGACAGGACAGTATGTACAAGCCCTCAGTGTTGTTGCAAGTAGCTAAGAATATTGTCCTTCAGTGAGTTAAACTTAGTGGTTACCATGGGTACTGAGGGGAGGGCTAGGGAGGAACAGAATAGATGCAACATGGGGCATGTTGGGGGTAATGGAATTGTTCTACATGATCTTACAATGATGGATTCAGATCATGGTAAACTAATAAAAATCTATAAAAGTGTATGGTCCAAAATAAAATCCATAATGTAAATCATTGACCAAGATTAATAGCAAAGTCTCAATATTTGTTTGTCTATTGTAACGAATGACCATCCACATGTAATATATTACTAATATGGGAAAGGAGGAAAGGGGGAGGATGTTGTGTATATGTAAATCACCTATATTCTGTACCTGATTTTTCTTTACCAAAAGCTTCTTTGAAGACAAGATGAAAAAAAAAAAAGACACTGGGGGAATAAATGGAAGAAAATTCACTCTACATACAAGACAACAGATCTTACAGTAATGAAAGAAATAATGTGAATTTTTAAAATTTTTGTTACTTCAAACAAAGTTTTTTTTTGTATTTCACTCATTATTTTTTAAAACTATCATTATTACATCATTTTCCTATTATTCTATTTTGTTATTTTGTTGGCTTCAATTTTGAAGAAGTTTTGAATCATAGAACGGTTACAACAGTGGCTGTGGATGATCACTGCTGTGAGGTACCAGAGATGGAGGATGTATTAGAGGATGTTCACCTGGGGCATACCTATAAGGCATATGATTGTGTTCAAGTGTTCATGGGCATTGTCACAGTGGATGGATTTTCACACAATAATGAAAAGAATATTGAATTTCCTTCCTGGGGAACTGTTCATGGGGAGCTCTTCCACATCCTCTAATAGGACAGCAAGAATCCCGAGTACAGGGGCAGTGACTAGTGAAGGAGAATGGACCAATGACAGCTCCTAATTAGTGATGACTGTACTTATGGACCTTTAATTTTGAAATCAAAACTTAACCTAGTATTATAGGGTGCCTAAGAGTGACCTCCTGAGAACATCCTTGTTGCTCAAATATGGCCTCTTTCTAAACCGAATTCAGCATATAAATGCATTTCCTTCCCTCCAGTGTGGGACATGATTCACAAGGATGAGCCTCCTTGGCACTGAGGGAATACTACCGAGCTCTAACTAGTAGTGCAACTGGAAAAATACCTTGACTAAAAAGGGAAAGAGCAAAGAAAGATGAGTTTATATGGCCAAGAGACTTCAAAGTGTGTCAGGGGGTCATTTCAGAGGTTATGGTTATGCATCTCTCAGCAAATTCTTTGAATGACAAAGTAAATATTTTCTTACATAGTGGGACTCCTGAGGAATCTGGAGACATCCAGACATGATAGGCAGGGCAGAGAGTTCAGGAGTTTGGCATTCTGCCAGTGAACCCTACTTTGGAATTTATGCTCCCTTGTGTGACAGAGTTGACTCAGTTGTAGTTTGCCTACACATAACTCTTCTGCCCCTTTTATTTGAACCTATAGTTAGCACTAGAGTTGATAGGTGTAAGTACAAGAGACTTAAATCTTTGTGCTGTCTATGTACAAGGTGAGCAATAGATCTATCTCAAAAGATTTGCAACTCCTACTCTCCAGTTTATTGGACTCACCCAGGACAACTAAGAAGGAGATAATGATTGGCCAATGACCATCTCAGGAAACAGAGAGAGTCTGCACCTGCAAGCAAGATATTCCAACCTATCCGCCCCATGGAATCTAAGCCCCCTCTCATTAGAGTGGAGTAAGCAAAGGAAAATGCGAATACAACATATCAAAATTGATGGGAGGCAGCCAAGGCAGTATTGAGAGGGAAATGTACAGCACTAAATGAATAAAAAAAGAAGAAAGAGCTAAAATCAAAGAACTAACTGCACATCTAGAAGAACTAGAAAAATAACTGCAAACTAATTCCAAGGAGAAGGAAAGAAAGAATAAAGATTAGAGCATAATAAAATGAAATTATGAATTGAAAACAATAAAGAATATTATCAAAACCAAAAGCTGGCTATTTGAGAAGCTTAATAAAATTGGCAATTCCTTAGTGAGACCAGCAAAGAAAAAAAAAAGAGAGAAGATGCAAATAAAATAAAATAAAATCGGAAATGAGAGATGGGAAATCACCACTTTTGAAATAAAAAGTATCATAAGAGGATACAATGAAAAATTGTGTACCAAAAGTTGGACAAATTAGCCTAAATGGAAAAATTTCTAGAAACACATGAGGAACCTACACTGACAAAAGAAAAAATAGAAGACCTCAACAGACCAATTACAATTAATGGAATTGAACCAGTCACCAAATACCTTTAACAAAGAAAAGCCCCAGACCAGAGGACTTCATAGGTGAATTCTACTAACCATTCTGAAAAGAACTAACACCAATCCTACTCAAAATTTTAAAAAAATTGGATAGGAGGGACTATTACCTAACACATTCTATGAAGCCACAAGAAAAGAAAATTATAGACTAATGAACTTAGATGCTAAGATCCTCAAAAAAATACCTGCAAATCAAATTCAACAACAAATTAAATGAATTATACACCATGATCAAGTGGGTTTTATCCAGGCATGCAAAGATGGTTCAGAATAAGAAAATCAATTTATGGTGTCTTGTTGGATTTGATTTGCAGGGTTTTTGTTTTTGTTTTTGTTTTTTAAATTTTGAGGCGTTCCCATGTTTCTGTTTTATTTCTGTCATTGCTCACACTTTGGGTGTAATGTTTTTGAAACCAACATACTGAAGGAGAAAAATGACATGAAAATCTCTATCACTGCAGAAAAGGTTTTCTACAAAATTCAGCATCCTTTCTTGATAATAACACTTTGAAAGGTAAGAATAGAAGGAAAATTCCTCAACATGATAAAGGTCATAAATGAAAAATCCACAGCTAATATCAACACTTAATGGGAAGTGGACTCGGCCCAATGGATAGGGCATCCACCTACTACATGGGAGGTCGGTGGTTCAAAGTCCAGGCCTCCTTGACCCATGTGGAGCTGGCCCATGCACAGTGCTGATGCACCCAAGGAGTGCCCTGACATGCAGGAGTGTCCCCCGTGTAGGGGAGCCCCATGCACAAGGAGTGTGCCCCATAAGGAGAGCCACCCAGCATGAAAGAAAGTGAAGCCTGCCCAAGAATGGCACCGCACACACAGAGAGCTGACACAACAAGATGAAACAACAAAAAGAAACACAGTTTCCTGGTGCCACTGATAAGGATAGAAGCGGTCACAGAAGAACACACAGTGAATGGACACGGAGAGCAGACAACTGGGGGAGGGAAAGAGGAGAGAAATACATAAAAAATAAATCTTAAAAAAAAACACTTGGTGAAAAGCTTGTCTTGCTTTTGTCTTCTTCCTTTTAGATCTGGAAGTAAATAATAATGCTCCCATCACCACCCTTGTTCAACATTTTGTTAGACATTCTTGCT
This sequence comes from Dasypus novemcinctus, assembly GCF_030445035.2. NCBI lineage: Eukaryota > Metazoa > Chordata > Mammalia > Cingulata > Dasypodidae > Dasypus > Dasypus novemcinctus. The sequence continues at coordinate 64,266,209 of NC_080704.1, read as the reverse complement.
AGTGCACTTAGGCAAGAAAAAGACATAAAAGGCACCCAGATTGGAAAGGAAGAACTAATACTTTCACTGCTTGCAGATGGAATGATTCCTTATATAGACAGTACTGAAAAATCTACAACAAAGATACCAGAGCTAATCAATGAGTTCAGTAAAATTGCAGGATAAGGTCAACATGCAAAAATCTGTAGTGTTTCTTTACAATGATAATGAACAATCTGAGGAGGAATACAAGAAAAATTTCAATTTACAATAACAAATAAAAGAATCAAATATTCTAGGAATAAATTTAACTTAAGGATGTAAAGGACTTGAAAACTGAAAATTACACAACATTGCTAAAATAGATCAAAGAGACATAAATAAATGGAAGGACATTCCATGCTCATGGATTGGAAGACAGTATCATTATGATGTCAAATCTACCTTAATTTATTTACAAATTCAACACAATCCCAATCAAAATTCCAATTGTATTTTTCCAGAACTGGTAAAGCCAATTATCACATTTATTTGGAATATTAAGAGACCCTGAAAAGCCAAAATCACCTTGAAAAAGAACAAAGTTTGAAGTCTCACACATTATGCCTTTAAATGCATTAGAAAGCTATAGTGCCCACCTGAGGAGAGGTCATGGAGTGGAACAGGTGCTGCTGCTGCAGACACCACTGCCATCGCCACTGCAGCAAGGTCTGAGTGTCCAGCTGCAGTGATATCCTGCTGCAGGCAAGAAGGGAAGGATCAAATCACGTTTGTGACCAAAGAAGACCATGCAATGTAGAGCCGGTGGCCAATGACCCCAGGATATGTCTGAGGAACATGGACTGATACTGCCAAATGGAGACATTAACTGGAAATTCCCATGACTCGGGGAATGGCCAGTGGCCACTGTAGGGAACAGTTCAAGTAGTCTTTTCCTGTTTCCACAACAGCACCAAGAATGTCAAGGGTCCAGATTGTGTAGACTATTTCTGGGCCATGCAAGAATGCATACAGAAATACCCAGACATCTATCCCCAGGAGGATGAGAAGGAAGACAAATAGAAAAAGTCAGCAGAAGGTGTAGAGGAAGTAAGTCCTGTGGGGGTTACTGAAACCAAAGAAGAGGAGGAGTCAAGCTAATAAAGTCCACAAAGAACTGGGCTCAGGACCTTCCACTTCAGATTGATATGGGCCTTTTGCAAAATGCCCTTTGGTTTTGCTTGCCAAAAAAGTGTCTTTTCTTCTGTTGATCTGTGCAATATAATGTACAAAATAACTTATTTTGATGATTGAGCCCTTGACCCCTTGACAAAGACATGGAAAAAGATGGGGGTTTTGTGCAGGTGCATCCCACATAAACCTATCAGGAAATGTACCTGCCCCTTTTGAATTCTCTTTTTTTGGATTGCTCTGAATTTTACCACTTTGAAATAATGTGCTGAATATTCTTAGCAACCACAAATCATCTCACAGGAGTGTTTCTTGTGCATGAATTGATTTATCCTGACCCATTATATCACTTTTTTTTTTTTCTTCATTATTTTCTTTTAAATGTTACATTAAAAAATATGAAGTCCCCATATATCCCCCAACCCCCCCACCTCACTCCTCCCACATCAACAACCTCTTCCATCATCATGGCACATTCACTGCACCTGGGGAATACATTTTAGAGCACTGCTGCACTACATGGACAGTGGTCTACATTGTAGTCTACACTCCCCCCCTTTTTTTAGTACATTTCATTCCCCTTTGGGGAATGGAACAAAAACATCTTCTTTTTAAAAATTCTAGAGTGGGTTCATTCCTAGTGGAAGAGTCCAGATTATCATATATTTATTTCTCAAAAACCATTCTCACCTTTTGTATACAAGGAGGTACTATGAGATTATTAAATAGACTTCATTCCTGATACATTTTTATTTCCATTTTTTCATTGAATTTCAGATTTTCTACATTTAGAAGGTTAAGATTTTGACCCTCTGACTCATAACATCTTTCTTTTTTTTAAATCAGTAGTTTCTTTTTTTTTTAAGATTTATTTATTTGTTTTTCTCCCCTCCCCCCCACCCTGATTGTCTGTTCTCTGTATCTATTTGCTGCGTCTTCTTTGTCCACTTCACTTGTTGTCAGTGGCATGGGAATCTGTTTCTTTTTTTTGCGTCATCTTGTTGTGTCAGTTCTCCGTGTGTGTGGTGCCATTCCTGGGAAGGCTGCACATTCTTTCGTGCTGGGCGGCTCTCCTTATGGGGTGCACTCCTTGTGCGTGGGGCTCCCCTATACGGGGGACACCCCTGTGTGGCAGGGCACTCCTTGCACGCATCAGCACTGTGCATGGGCCAGCTACACACGGGTCAAGGAGGCCCGGGGTTTGAACTGCAGACCTCCCATGTGGTAGACAGACACCCTAACCACTGGGCTAAGTCCGCCGCCTCTTTCTTTTTTTTTAACAAGTGAATTCTTATATATATATATTTTTTTTAATTTAAAGATACATAGATCACACAAAATATTACAGTAAAAAATATGAGTATCCCATATACCCCCACTCCCCACTCCTCCATGTCCCACATCTCCAAATTATTTCATCAGTTTGGCACATTCATTGCATTTGATGAATACATTTTGGAGCGCTGTTAGACAGCATGGATAATAGTTTGTATTGTAGTTTACATTCTCTTTCTAAGTGAAGGGAAAGGCTGGTTATCACTTTTTTTTTAATTCAGAAAGCCCTGGTTTAGGGCCTGTGTTAGCACTGATTCTGTCTCAGCCTGCACAGATGCAATGTTCCTGAGAGGTGAAGACCTACTGTTACCAGAGTAATAGCCAAGAGAGAAAATGGTGTGAATTAAGTGCTCCATTAAACAAGAAAAGAAAGATACAGTGGTCAAAACCACACAGTACTGGCATAAGGATGGACATATTGACCAATGGAACCAAATTGAGAGTTCAGAAATAGACCCACACGTCTATGGCCAACCGATATTTAACAAGACTGGCAAGTCCAATCAACTAGGAGAGAAAAGTTTCTTCAACAAATGTTGCTTGGAGAGCTGTATATCTATATCTAAATGAAAGAAAGAGGATTGCCATCGCATGCCCTATACACAGATTAACTCAAGACAGGTCAAACATCTAAATATAAGAACCAGGACCCTAAAACTTCTAGAAGATAATGTATGGAAGCATCTACAAGATCTTGTGGTAAGCAATGGTTCCATAAACTTTACACCCAAAGTGTGAGCAATGACAGAAATTAAATAGAAATATGGGAACTCCACAAAATTAAAAAAAAAAAACTTTTGTGCTGAAAAGACTTTTGTCAAGAAAGAGAAAAGGCAGCTTATTCAATGAAAGAAAATATTTGGAAATCACATATCCAGTAAGCATCTAAAATCCAGTATATATAAAGAGATAATACAGTTCAATGATAAAAAGACAAACAATCCAATTTAAAAAATTTTAAAGACTTGAATAGACACTTTTCCAAAGAGAGAGTACAAATGACCAAAAAGCACAGGAAAATATACTCAACAGCACTGGCTATTAGTGAAATGCAAATAAAAACTACATTCAGATATCATCTCACACCTATTAGAATGACTACTTTTAAAAGAAAGGAAACTACAAGTGTTGGAAAGGTTGTGGAGAAATAGAAATACTCATTCGCTTCTGGTTTGAATGGAAAACAATGCAGCCACTGTGGAGGAGAGTTTGACGGTTTCTCAGGAAGGTAAGTATCAAACTACTATATGATCCAGCAATCCTGCTACTGGGTATATATTCAGAAGAATTTAAAGTAAGGACAAGAACATATATATGTACACCAATGTTCATAGCATCATTATTCACAATTGCCAAATGATGGATGGAAGCAACCCAAGCCTCCATCAACAGGTAGATGGATAAACAGAATGTGGTATATACATATGATGGACTAATATTCAACTGTAAGAAAGAATGAAGTACTGACACATGTAACAACATGGATGAACCTTCAGGATCTTATGTGGAGTGAAATAAGCCAGACACAAAGGGACAAATATTACATTATCTCACTGGTACAAGCTAAGTAGAGTGAGCAGACTTATGGGTGTGGAGTCTGGAAGATAGGTTACTAGGAGTTAGAATGGGAATAGAGAATGGTGAACTGATGCTTTATTTGTGCAGAAAATATAATTAGGTTGATTTTAATCACCTGGAAGTGATGGTAGCACAACTATGTGAGTGTAATTAGCAGCACTTAAGTGTGATTGTGAACGTGATTGAATGGGAAAGCCTTGGATTATCAAGGTTGCTAGAAGGAAAACTAGAGGATAAAATGGGGGACTGTGTATCAGTGAACACTATGGTGTCCAAGGATCATGGTTAAGAACACAAATAAAAGAATGTTCTTTCGGGATCTATAACAAAAGTATGTCACTAGTATGGGGTGTTGATAGAGGGGTGGTGTATGAGGAAAAAGTGCACCTAAAGCATACTTCCATAGGATATAGATGTATTCTTGTTATCATAGGTATGTTTTCTCAATAGATACAGAGCTACACAGTAACTAATCAAACATTAAATGTTCATCAGGGGAAATCTTGCCAATTTCTCAAACAAAATAACGAAAGTCTCTGGAATATATAAACTGTGCTTAATGAAAGAAAACAGGTCAGTATGCCATGCCCTCAATCTTAATGCCTGTCCTTATGGACCTTATCCCTATAAAAGTGAAACTAAGCTTAATTAAAATTAATGCCTGAGAGTTACCTCCTGAAAACCTCCTCAAACATGGCCTCTCTCTAAGACAAAACCTGCAGCTAAACTTATGACTTCCCCCTGATGTGGAACATGACTCCAGGTGATGAGCCTTTCTGGCACCAAGGGATTTTTTCCAAATGTTAATCTGTGATGCATTTGGAACAAGACCTTGAACAAAAGGGGGAAATATTGAGTAAAGTGTAGCTTTTATGGCTAAGAGATTTCAAAGTGAGCCAGGAGGCCATTCTGGAGGTTATACTTATACAGGTCTCAAGCAGATTTTACAACTTCCATGGTAAAAAGACTTAAAAAATACTCCTGAGTCCTCTAGGCACTTCTGGACACCATAGTTAAGGCACATAGCCTCTTGAATTTCAAGAGCCCATTAGCTGACACTATTTGTGAATATATAAAGTTCTATTTCCCCAATAAAGCATAGTTGATACTCATTAATAATTCCTTTAGTAATTTTTCTTCTACTCCTTTTATTTGAACCTATAATTCAAAAACCTATAATTTTCAATATACATGTTAGATATATTTCTCAGAGACTTAAATCTTTGTATTGTTAATATGCCAGTTGAGCTCTGAAATCCAAAAGACTTGCAGCCAACTCCTACTTTCCAGTTTGTGGGTCTGCCCTGGACAACCACCAAAATGATCACGATGGACAACTCCCATCCCCCAAAAAGGAGTATCTATACAACTGTAAGCAAAACAACCCTTCTCTCTGCTCCATAATATCTAAGTCCCCTCTCAGCCTGAAGAAGTGAGGGCAAATACCATCCCAAATCCCTTGAATCTGAGGAATGAACAAACATAAGGGGAGTGTGTAACCACAGTACAAAGCAGATTTGCTTTTGTTTTTGGTTTTACCTTGTGTAAGCAGAGTAACATGTAGCGTTAATATAAAGATAGTGGTTACCAGTTCAGAGGGAGAGGGTGGGATGAATAGGTGGAATGTAGGACATTTTTAGGGCAGTGAAACTGTTCTGTGTGATTTAATGCAATGATGGATACATGACATTATACATGTGTCAAAGCCTATAAAACTGTACAGCACAAAGTGTAAACAACAATGTAAACTATAGACTTTGGATAATAACAATGCTTCAATATTAGTTCATCAGTTTTAACAAATGTACCACAGTAATGTAAGATGTTAATAATAGGGGAAACTATATGTGTCTATGGGGGGGGGGGATGATATGGGAATGCGCTGCACTTTCTTTGTAATTTTCTATAAATCTAAACTCTAAAAATAGAAAAGATAATGCAAATAGGAAGTGAAAAAAAAGAGATAACAGGCATTAAGAAGACAATGTGTGAGCATAAAGAAAAATTCAAAAGTATAAGAAAAAACAGCAGACATTGGGGATGAAAGTCACAAAGTAGAGATTAAAAATACACTAGAGAGAGTGGATGTGGCTCAAGAGGTTGAATGCCTGCTTCCAATCTGGGAGGTCCTGGGTTCAGTTCCCAATGCCTTAAAGAAACAAGGAGACAAACAACAAGCAAACAAATGAAAAACCCAACACAGGGGAGCTGATGAGGCTCAGTGGTTGAGCATCAGCTTCCCACATATGAGGTCCTGGGTTTAGTTCCTGGCCTTCACACAGAAAAAAATACGTTAGAGTTAGAGGCATATGATACTAGATTTGAACAGGCAGAAGGAAGAATCAATCAACTAGAAGAGAGGGCAATCAAAATCGTACAGACAGAAGAACAGATAGAGAATAAAATAGAAAAAAAATGAACAGAGTCCTAAAAATGAGTCCTAGGATAAAGCACACAAACATATAGGTCATGGGTGCCCAGAAAGAGAGGACAAAGAGAAGGGGCAGAAAGTATATTGAGGAATTAATTGCTGAAAAATTTCCAAGTCTTATTAAAGACATACATACACATGCCCAAAAAGTACAATATAATCCAAACAGAATAAATCCTAATAGACTTACTCAGAGACACATTCTAAGTAGAATATAAAATGGCAAAGATAAAGAAAGAATTTTGAAAGCAGCAACAGAAAAGCAATTCATTCCATACAAGGGATATGTAATACTATCAAGTGATGATTTCCCAACAGAAGCCATGGAGGTGAGAAAGAAGTGATATGATATATTTAGATAGTGAAAGAGAAAAACTGCCAGCCCAAAATTCTTTATCCAGCAAACCTGTCCATCAGAATGAGGGAGAGTTTTAAATATTCACAAGTAAACAAATACTGAGAGAATTATCAAGTAACTGCCCTACAAGAACGGCTAAAGGGAGTTCTACTAGTTGAAAGAAAAATACAGGAGAGAGTGACTTCAGGAGTGTGAATAAATGAAGATCATTAGTAAGGATAACTAAAAAGGTAAATGAAAAACCCAATAGTTCTGTATCTTCAATATACAGCTCTATTTATTAATTCTTATAAGAGTCAGAATACAATTGGTCAAGAAAAGGACATATTTCTTGAGAATGGGCATACAAAATATAAATGGTAAAGTGGGACAAAAACAAAATGAAGAGGGAAACAGAGGGATATGGGAGCAGAGAACATGTATACCATTGAAGCTATGTTGATATCTTTTCAAATTAATAGGTTATAGATGTAAGTTGCATAATATAAGCCCCAGGGTAACCACAATAAAACTATGTTTTAAAATATACAGAAACATAAGTAAGGGATCAAGGAAATACATCACAAAAGATGAACTACACCGAAAAAAGGTTGTGATAAAGGAAGACAGAGTTGGAAAAAAGATGTGGTATATAATAACCAACAGACAAAATAACTGAAGTAATTACTGCCTTTACAGTACTAACTCTGAATGTTAATGGATTAAACTTCCCAATCAAAAGACACAAAATGGCAGAATGGATAAGAAGCATGGCCCAATTATATGTGTTTATAAGAGACACTCCTTAGGACCAAATACATCAAGAAATTGAAAATAATAAAAGGGTGGAAAAACATATTCCAATTCCATGCAAATTGTAAACAAAAAAAAGAGCTGGGGTAACTATACTAATATCAGACAAAATATTCTCTATGTTAAAAGCTGTTATAAAAGGCAAAGAAGGATGCTATATACTAATAAAAGGGGAAATCCACCAGGAAGAAATAACAATCATAAATATTTATGCATGTAACCATGGTGCCCCAAAACACAAGAAGCAAGCAATGGCAAAATTGAATTCTACCAATCTTTACAAGAAGAATGCCAATTCTGCTGAAACTTTTCCAAAGTACTGAAAAAGAGGGAGAACGCTACCTAACACATTCTAGGAGGTCGACCTCATCCTCAAAACACATCTTGAGAAAGATAACTAAAAGAAAAGAAAATTACAGGCCAATTTCTCTTGTGGATATTAAGGCCCAGTGGTTAGGGCATCCGTCTACCATATGGGAGGTCCACGGATCAAACCCCAGGCCTCCTTGACCCATGTGGAGCTGGCCCATGTGCAGTGCTGATGCACACAAGAAGCCTGCCATGCAGGGGTGTCCCCCGCATGGGGGAGCCCCCCACACAAGGAGTGTGCCCCATAAGGAGAGCCACCCAGTGAGAAAGAAAGTGCAGCCTGCCCAGGAATGGTGCCACACACATGGAGAGCTGACACAACAAGATAACTCAACAAAAAGAAACACAAATTCTCGTGCCACTGACTACAACAAAAGTGGATAAAGAAGATGCAGCAAATAGACACAGAGAACAGACAACCAGGGTGGGGGTGGGGGAAGGGGAGAGAAATAAATAAATAAATAAATCTTTAAAAAAGGTAAAAATCCTCAAAAAATAATTGCAAATCAAATCCAAGAGCACAATAAAGGAATTATGCTCTATGATAAGGGGGTTTTATTCCACGTAGGTATGGTGGTTAAACATATAATACACCTCATTAACAAATTGAAGGGGAAAAACTACGTGACTATCTCCTTTGACACAGAGCAGACATTTGACATAATTCGGCATCCTTTCTTGAAAAGAACACTTAGAAAAATAGGGGTAGAAGGAATTGACCTCGACATGACAAAGGGCAAATATGAAAAATCCACAGCTAACAACATTCTCAATGGTAAAAGACTGAAAGCTTTCCCTCTATTATCTGGAACTAGACAAGAATGTCCAATGTCACCACTGCTACTCAACATTGTACTTAAGTTTCTAGCCTGAACAGTTAGGCAAGGAAAAGAAATAACAGGCATCCAAATTGCAAAGGAGGAAGTAAAATTTTCACTATTTGCAGATGACATGAGCCTATAGTTAGAAAGTCTTGGAAATCTACAAAAAACTACCATAGGAGGAGTGGGGTGAGGTAGAATGGGAGTATGTGGAGACCTCATATTTTTTAATGCAACATTAAAAAAAAATAGAGGGGGAAAAATCTACCATAGCAAATAAACTAACTCAGCAAAGTGTTAGGGTACAAGATCAACATGCAAAAGTTAGTAGTGTTTCTATACCTTAGTAATGAACAATCTGAGGAGGAAATTAAGAAAAATATTCCAATTACAATGGCAACTAAAAGAAACAAATATTTAGAAATAAATTTATCCAAGAGTTTAAAGGACTTGTACACAGAGCACTACAAAACACTGCTTATATAAATCAAAGAATACCAAAATAAGTGGAAGGACATGTTATGTTCATGAATTGGAAGGCTAAATGTCTATAAGACGTCAATTCTACCCAAAATGATTTACAGTTTCAAAGCAATCCTAATAAAAATTCCAACATTCTTCTTTGAAGAAATGGAAAAGTCAATTAACAAATTTGTTTCGATAGGTGAGGCCCAGAAAAGCAAAAACATCTTGAAAAGAAGACCAAAGTTGGAGGACACACTTCTTGACATTAAAGCATATTACAAAACCACAGTGGTCAAAACAGCATGGTATTGGCACAAGGATCGACATATGGACCAATGGAATCAAACAGAGAGTTCAAAAATATACCTTCATATCTATGACCAATTGATTTATGATAAGGCTTCCAAGTCCACACTTTTGGGAAAGAATGGTCTGTTCAACAAATCTGATGGGAAAATTGGATATCCAAGTGCAAAAGAATGAAAGAAGCCTCCTATCTCACAATGTTTAAGTTTGCCAAAGGGCTGCTGATGCAAAGTACCAGAAATGTGTTGGCTTCTATAAAGGGCATTTATTTGGAGCAATAGCTTACATTTCCAAGGCTCAGAAAAGTACAAATCAGGGCACCATAGGAAGTGCTTTCTTACCCAAGTCAGCTGCCATGTATTGAAGCAAGACAGTGGGTCATCATGGCCTGGTCTCTGCTTCTCCTCCAGGCTATATCATCTCTCAGATCTCAGCTGAAGGCAACTAATCATAGGGCTTGTCTCTTACTGGGCCTCTTCTCTCAGGCTTGGCTACTCAGTTTTCTTTCAGATTTCAGCTGAGATCGATCAGGCAAATGGCTCATCTCTCCCTGGGGCATCAGCTGCTTGAGTCTCTCCTTTAAAATTTTTTTTTCTTATTCTTTTTTGGAGGGGGTTTGTCTTTCCTTTTTGTCACATGGCAAGGTCAAAAATGGCAGAGCTCTCTTTTCCAGTGTGTTTCCATTTTTCATTCGACCCAGAAAGAGGGTGGCGACTCAACCTGAGTCACATCTCACTGACATATTCCAATTGAAAATGTTGCTCGTACCCACAGAGGACCCTCTTGCATTTGTACCCTTAACCACAATTCTCAACCTCCTCTGGGTTCACTGTGTTACTCAGTCCCTAGATTATTCTTTAGCTTTCTTTCTATTGATATTTGCTTCCCCAGACTAACTTTTTCAGTCACAATCCCCTTTATAAACCAGTTGTTACTCACTATAATGTGTTACTATCAACTCTATCCATCTCCACGCTTTTACAGTCAAGTTAATTAAAACTTCTACATTCATAAAAGCATCCATAGTTCTTCTCATCCCTCTTCTTATCTCCTTATAACCTGTACTCTAGGTTTTAATTCTTAATTCTATGTGTTTATTATTTGTATTTAGTTCATAATAATGAGACCATGCAATATTTGTCTTTTTGTATCTGGCTTACCTCACTTAGTATAATGTTCTTCAAGACTCATCCATGTTACCACATATGTGGTTAACAGCAATACTATAATATTCTTGCATTAATGCCAAGCCATACTGTGTTAATAATAGAGGTGTATGGAAAAAGTGTGCCAAATGCATGCTATGGACCTGACTGGTGGTAATAGTCTGATGATATTATCTCATAATCTGTAACAAAAAGTTCCACCAGGGTGTGGAGTTGTATGGGAAATCTACACATCTGTAAGATTGTTTTGTAAGTTCACAATACCTGTAACAAAAATGCATTTAAAAAATAGTATGGGTTGGGGGAAATATACACCAAATGTAAGACAGGGAATATAATTGGTAGTAATATTTGACAATGCTCTTGCATAGTTTGTAACAAACGTTTCACACCAATGCAAAGAGTTGGTGGAGGGGTGATGTATGAGACCCCTGTGTGATGTTATGTATGTTTATTTTGTAAGTTTGCAATCTTTGCTATACAGTTATTGTTTATGTGTGTTTGTGTATGAATGATATACTTCAATAAAATAAAAAAGAGTTCCCATATACCCCAGTCCCCACATCCCCACTCCTCCCACACTGCCATCTATTTTATAAACTAATATTCCATTTATAACTTGTAAAAAAAATCATTGCTTACTAAGGACTCTTTACACAGAACGTCCATTTAATTTTCTACTTATTTTATATTATTATATTAGTGGCCATTAAAAATATATTAGCTTAATTATATATTAGCTTAAGAAATAGTATTTCCACAACTGAATTATTCTAAAATAAAAAGAGATGCACCTATTCTAAGTGCATCATTACCAGAGACAGGATTTATGTTTTTGTTGTTTGTTGGAGTCTTTTTACCACCCTGCTATCTATGGTTCATTAAGCAAAATGTCAACCAAAAACAGACTATTATTTTCAATGTAAAGTTTTAAAAATGTACGTGTGTTGGGGAGCAGTGGTATAGTCCTGTGGTTTGAGCACCTGCCTCCCATGTATGAGGTCCCATGTCCAACTCCCAGTACCTCCTTTAAAAAAAGCATGTGTGTTTGTGATCTAAATTTACAGGGTTTCAAGGTGACTTAAAAAATATTCTGAAATACATAAAGAAATACTACAACGCAACATTAAAAAGAAAAATAACCTGACTGAAAAATGGGCAAAAGGGCGACGACCAGCAAGATGGAGGCAGAGTAAGTCACTTCTAGGGTCAGCTCCTACTAAGGGCAGTTAGTAAACATGCAGAGCTAATTGGAGGTAGCTGAAGCACCTGTTTGGGGGATCCAGGAAACCAGAAGAGCATTCTGCAACATCCTTGAAAGAATGGAAGGAGGAGACTGCCCATCTGCAGAGAAAATTAACAAATAGAGCACTCTATGCCATGGAGGCTGATGCCCATCCTTCACTCTAGGCACAAGCTGCCTCAGGAGCTGATCCTTGGCTGGAATTGAAAGCTCCACTTCTCAGAAATGGGGGAGAAAGAGACAGTTTGGCACCAACTTCAGGTACTGATGAGTAAATTTGGCAGGCTAAAGCATAATCCTGAGAAAGAGGCTGGTAGCCACCATCTTAACTGGGCACCTGGCATGAGGGGAAGTGGCGTGGACTGAAAATCACAGTGCTGGGGGACTGGCTTCTTTCCGTCCAGGTCAGACTGCAGCTGTAGCCTAACCACAACCCCACCTCTGGCAGGGAGAAACCTGGGAGGACCTGTGCCAGCCTCTCTCAGAAGTTACTGGCAAAGCCTTGGAGGCTGGAGATCATCCTCCTTCGGCAGTGTAAGCCATCCCAGGAGCTATTCTGTGGCTGGAATTGGAAGTTCCATTTCCCACAAACAGGGTAGGAGGAGATGGTTGACCTACAATTTCAGCTACTGATTAATAGCCTCATCTGGCTAAGGTATAACCCTAGGAACAACTAGGGTGTGAATCCATCCAAGTTGGAAGGAGGCCAATGACCACCATTTTGACCCCACCCGCAGCATGAGGGGAAGCCAGACTGACTGAAAATCACAGTGATGGTAGGAACTGGTTTCTTTCACCCAGATCGGCTTGCAGCCCTAGTCTAGCTTCAGCCCCACCTCTGGTGGGGAGGAGGCTGGAAGGCCCTGCACCAGCCTATCCAGGTAACTACAGGTACCTTTGGCTGGCACAGACTGAATAATTGGAAGTCTTCCGGGGCAATGGTGGTCATCTTGGACCTGCACTGCATATATTGCTGCCCACGGCTGAAGTTCCATTCCCGTCCCAGGCAGGGGACAAAGGGGCTTAAAACTTCATCAGTCTCTCTGAGCAATGACAGTTGAGGCCTGCATGACTTGGATTTTTACACACAGCTCTGACTCTGTCCCTACCCCTGGCAAAGGAGAAAGTTGGGAGAAGCTTTACTGGTCCCTGATGCTATGAGGACAGCTTGATCTTACATAGCTTATAGCACCAACTACATCCTTGGCTCCTACTGCACAACCAGCAATGGAAAAATGTCAGGAAGCCCTAAGCTAAAGAGAAAAATTGCACCCAGAATAAATACTCTAGGAAGCCAGATGCAAAAACACCAACAAAAAATTACAATCCACACCAAGAACCAGGAAGATATCACCCAGTAAGGAACAAGATAAGCCTCCAGGTGACATAAAGGAGTTGAAACAACTAATCATAGATGTTCAAACAAATCTCCTTAATAAATTCAATGAGATGGCTAAAGAGATTAAGGATAATAAGAAGATGCTGGATGAGCAAAAAGAATATGAAGAGGTGTGATATGGGGGCATTTTTGGACATGGAGTTGTCCTGAATGATATTGCAGGGACAGATGCAGGACATAATATATCCTGCCATAAACAACTGAATGGACTGGATGAGAGTGTAATCTACAAGGTAAACTATAATCCATGTGGTATAGCAGTGCTCCAAAATGTATTCATCAAATGCAATGAATACCCCCCTGATCAAAAAGACTTTGATGTGGGAGTAGTGGAGGGGATGGGGAGTGGGGTATATGGGAACATCTTATATTTTTTTAATGTAACATTTTTTTGTGATCTATGTATCTTTAAAAAAGAAGACAAAAAATTACTTAAAAAAACTAAAAAGAAAAAGAAAAATAGCAGATCTTTTTGGAATGAAAGGTACAATCAATGAAATTAAAACAGCATTGGAATCATATAATAGCAGATTTGAGGAGGCAGAAGAAAGGATTGGTGAGCTTGAAGAAATGGCCTCTGAAAGTGAACATACAGAAGAAGAGATGAAGAGAAGAATAGAAAAAATTGAATAAGGTCTCAGGGAACTAAATGACAGAATATGCATGCAAACATTGGTGTCATGGGTGTGCCAGAAGGAGAAGAGAAGGGAAAAAGGGCAGAAGGAATATTTGAAGAAATAATTGTAGAAAATTTCTCAACCCTATTGATGGTCATAGATATCCATGTCCAAGAAGTACTCCATCTGAAAAAATCCAAACAGACCAATTCTGAGACACATACTAATCAGAATGTCAAATTCCAAAGACAGAGAGAATCCTGAGACCAGCAAGAGAAAAGCAATGCATAACATTTAAGGGATACTCAATAAGATTATATGATGATTTCTCACCAGAAACTACAGAAGCAAGAAGACAGTAGTATAATACATTTAAGATACTACAAGAGAAAAACTTCAAGCCAAGAATCTTATATCCAGCAAGACTGTCTTTCAAAAATGAGGGTGAGATTAGAATATTCACAGATAAACAGAAACTGAGAGAATTTCTAAGAAAGAGACCATATTTTCAGGAAATACTAAAGGGTGTGCTAGAGACTGAAAAGAAAAGAAAGGAAAGAGAGGCCTGGAAGTGAGTCTAGAAACGAAGATTTTGTAAATAAAAGCAAGTAAAAATGTTAAGAGTGGTGAAAATAAAATATGACAGATAAAACTGAAATAGGAATAAACTTAACCAATGATGTAAACCATTTGTATTTAGAAAACTGCAACTCAATATTAAAAGAAATCAAAAAAGCTAACTGGAAGAATATTCTATGCTCATAGGTAGGAGGGCTAAATATCTTTAAGATGTCAATTCTACTCAAATTGATATACAGATTCAATGCAATCCTGACAAAAATTCCACCAGCATTAAAAAAAATTAAAATGTTATCATCAAATTTATTTTGGAAGGGTGAGGAGTCCTGAATAGCCAGAAACATCATAAAAAGGAAAAGTGAACCCTCAGCTCCAGACTTTAAATCATATTACCTAGCTATAGTGGTAAAAACAGCATGGTACTGGCATAAAGACAGAAACAGACCCTCACATGTATGGTGAAGTGATTTTTGACTAGCCAGTCAAATCCACACAGCTTGGGCAGAACAGTCCTTTGAACACATGGTGCTGAAAGAATTAGATATCCATAGCTGAAAGAAGAAAAGAGGATCCCCATATCACACCTTATCCAAATCAACTCAGAACCTAAAAATAAAAGCAAGAACCATAAAGCTTCTAGAAGAAATTGTAGGAAAATACCTTCAAGATCTGGTGTTACGTGGTGGATTCTTAAAGGAGATAAGAGGAGGACTAAGTGGACTACTGATGTTTAATGTATGTAGAAGTGTTGATCAGTTTTACTGTAAAAGTATGGAAATGTACAGAGTGGATGGTAACAAACAGTGAGTAACTGCTAGTTTATAAGTGGTTATAAGTGGGGATGTGACTGAAAATGGTAGTCTATTTATGTAAATGCCAACTGACAGAATGTTTGAAAATAATGTAGGAATTGGATAGCACAGTAAACCAAGAGGTGGATGAGAATTGTAGTTCATGGTACAGATGCAAGAGTGTCCTTTGTGAGCGAGAGCAAATGCACATCATTACTGCAGGGTGCTGGGAATGTGGAGAAGAATGAGAAAAATACCACTGGAGTGACCAATGGACTGTGGTTAACAGTAATTATATCATATTCTTACATCTATGCCAAAGATGTACTGTGCTGATAATGGGGCAGAATGGAAAATGTGAGCCAAATGTACACTATGGACATGGTAACAATCAGACAGTACTATCTTATCTGTAGCAAATATTCCACCACAGTGTGGTGTGTTGATGGAGGGGTGTTGTTTGGGAATTCTGCACATATGCATGATTGCTTTATAAATTTACAACTTCTGTCATTAAAAATATATTTAAAAATAATAATAGGGTGGTTTGGGGGAAAAACACAACAAATGTTATATAAAGACTATGATTACTAGTAAGATTTTGACAATATTCTTTCATAATTTGTGACAAACGACTCATGACAATGCAAGGTGTTGGTAGAGGGTTGACGTATGGGACCCCTGTATGATTTTATGCATGTTTACTTTGTAAGTTCACAACTTTTACTATACACTTAATTGTTTATATGTATGTTCATATATAAATGATATAAAGATAATAATAAGGTTGGTTGGGGAAAATACTTTGGTTAGTAGTAATATTTTGACAATGCCCTTTAATCTTTAGTTAAAAAGTTTTAACAACAATGCAAGGTATTGGTTGTAGGGTAAGTTATGAGAAGTCCTGTATGATGTTATATATGTTTGTTTTGTAAGTTCACAACTATTACTATACACTTATTGTTTATGAATGTTTATGTATGAGTGATATACTTTAATAAATTTTTAAAAATGAAAAAAAATGGGCAAAAGGCTTGAATAGACATTTCTCCAGAGAGGATATACAAATGGCTAAAAAGCACATGAAAAGAAGCTCAAAATCACTCAATATTAGGAAAATGCAAAACACTATGAGATATCATTTCACACCCACAAGAATAGGTATTTTTTATTTTTATTTATATTTATATTTATATTTATATTTATTTATATTTATCTTTTCTAAAGATACATAGATCACACAAAATGTTACATTAAAAATATAAGATTTTCCCATATACCCTACTCCCCACACCCCCCACTCCTCCCACATCAACAACTTCTTATTTAATGTCATACATTCATTGCATTTGATGAATACATTTTGGAGCACTGCTACACAGCATGGGTTATAGTTTATGTTGCAGTTTAGTCTCTCCCAATCCATTCAGTGGGTTATATAATGTCCTGCATCTGTCCCTGCAATATCATTGAGAAGAATAGGTGTTTTTAAACAAGCAGAAAACTAAAAAGTATTCGAGAGGATGTCGAGAAATAGGAACACTCATTCATTACTCGTGGGAAGGAAAATAAAGCAGCAGCTACACAAAACATTTTGACATTTCCTCAGTAAGTTAAGAATAGAATTACGATATGGTCTGGTAATAACATTACTAAGTACATACTCAGAAGAATTGAAAGTAGGGACTCAAACAGATATTTATATACCAATGTTGATAGCAGCTTTATTTACAATTGTCAAAAGATGGAAGCAAACCAAGTGACCATCAACAGATGAACAGATAAACAAAATGTGGTATATACATACAATGGAATATTACTCAGCTATAGAAAGAAATGAAGTGCTTATGCTTGCAACAATTTGGAGGAACCTTGAGAACATGGTTAGTTAAATAAACCAGCTGCAAAAGGACAAATATTTTATGATCTCATTGATATGAATTAATTATAATAAGAGTCAGATTCTAGAACATAGGTTTAACCTAGAATATAGGTTTATAGAACAGACTGAGGTTAGAAATTGGGAAATTGAAGTTTAATGTGTACAGATTTTCTATTTAGGTTGATTTACAGCTTTGGAAATGGATGGTGGTGACAGCAAATTATTTTGAGTGTAATTAACAACACTGAATTATATAGGTGAATGTGCTTTAAAGAGAAACTTTTGGTCATATATATTACTAGAATAAAAATTAAAAGATAAAGCATAAAACTATATACATAGTATAGCATATTGTATATGATGGACTGCAGTTTATACTAAAAGAATCAGAATGATTCTCGTGAATTATAGCAAATGTACAAAACTAATACAAGTTATTAAAAGTAGGGTGGCATATGAGAAAAACAAAGACCTAATGTAAACTAAGGACAATAGTTAATTGTACTGTTAAATAAATTTTCATCAATTGTAACAAAGGTAACTACTATTGTTTTAAAAAAGGGCCATCATCAAATGTAATAAATATTCCAGACCAATGCAGGGTGTTGGTGGTGGGGTGGTACGCAGGAATACTGTATTTTATGCATGGTTGTTCTGTAAACCCGAAATTTCTCTAATAAAAAATAAATAAATAAGAAGTATGAATAAAAACAAAACCCTGAGTCAAAAACCCTGGGGCCTTTATTGCTGTTGGAAGGCAAAGGATTTATTGCAAATTGTGTGGTTTTTCACATGAAAAGGATAAAGAGCTTTAGAATCCATGCCTCCATTCCTGAGTCCTCTGCAGCTCCGATTTCCCTTAGAAGAGCTTGAGATTATCTTGCCTGCCTTACAGAAGGTTATAGAAGATAGATGAATGTTTGTTGGTGAGTACAACAGCATTACTCTAATTGAAAGGAACTGACAGTGAAGCGTCTTGGTTGGTCTACAATGTGGGGAGTGCACACACATGGGATAGACAAGAAAAGATATTGAAGTATGGGAAGAAAACACTAAAAATTCTCAACTTATTCATTATTTTTTATCACATCCTTTAACAACTACTAATTTTAATGCATACTTTATAATTGGCATTGCATATTAATACAATTCTACTAGCACATAATTTATAAATTAATAAATATACATATATTGGAGTTATGTGCTCAAAATCTTTTATTACCAGGGAGGGATAAAAAAATTATTTGAGACCACTGCTATAGCTAAGATTACTGGCCAAGGGAAAGAGTGAGAACCTCAAATGTGTGTGAATGTGTGTGCATATGCGCTGTATACTGCCCAGGCTTATATGCTTGAGATTCCATTTCTTATCAGCCCTGTAGTGTTAGAAACCTCCCTGAAAGTAAGTTTCTCAATCTATAAAATTGAATTGATTAGATCCACCTCCAACTGTGGTTGTGAAGAAAAACGTGATATAGGTGATATTTCAGCAACACTGCCTCGAACATTGTGTTGGAGATTAGGAACTTGCTTGCAGATGATCTGGTTTGGAAGGAAGGAAGGGAGGAGGCTGCTTTCCTGAGAGGGGCAGGGTGGGGTTGGCAGAGATACTTCAGATCCACCTTTGATATAGAGTTGGGGACAGGAATCTTGTATACATCTTCACACAGAATGCAGCTCATCTCTGGACCCTGCATCCTGGCAGTAGTGTGAACTGTTTAGAGGCAATGTCTACCCCACAATGGTTATCATACTTGGAGGTAATAGTAAGGCTCTATCAGGGACTTGTAGGTTGCAGATTGGACAATGTAGCAAGCAGACAGGTCTTGTGGGCACATTTGAGGCCCATAGTCCCAATAGGGGGGATCTGAGTCACAGTCATTGTTTCCACAGATGTATAAAAAACTAGTGTGCTTATGGATATATGTATGTATACAATTTATTTATATATTTAAGCACAGACACATGCATGCATATACATATATATGTATGTTGTTATTGTTATTATTACTATCCTGGCTATGCATTGAAAAAATATACTCAAATGTTCGCATTTGCAACAACCTCTGGATGTTGGGATTAAAGTTACATATTTTTTCAACCTCTTTATATCTTCAGGGTTTGGAGAAATTTTGTGTGACATGAATGAACATTTTCCTAGCCCATAAAGAAAAATAAACAGCTACAAAGTAAGTAATATCTTTCCTTGTCCTTTGTAGCAGTTTGATATAATTGATGAATTCCAAAAAGAATTATTGGATTATGTTTGTATTCTGATCTGTACCTGGGCATGATTGAGTTATCATTACGGCGTGGAGTGCCCACCCAGACCCCACCCCTTGGTGGGTGGAGACTCACAGATAAAAGGCATGGCAAATGACAGAGTTGGAGCTTTTGATGTGAGGGTTTCTGATGTTGGAGTTTGATACTGACGCCTTAAGCTGGAGCCCCAGGAAGTCAACGCCCAGAGGAAAGAGAAGTGAGGCCCAGGAAGAGAGGAACATTGAGCCCAGGAAGAAACAAGTCCTGGGAAAAGAGTAATCTTACAGAAAGAGTTAAGCAAGCCCCAGGAACGTAGGAACCCAGGAAGCCTGAAACCTCGCAAACCTATAGTCATCTGGCTCCAAATACATTTTGGTGAGGGAAGTAACTTATGCTTTATGGCCTGGTATCGGTAAGCTCCTACCTCAAATAAATACCCTTTATAAGAACCAACCAATTTCTGGTATTTTGCATCAGCACCCCTTTGGGTAACCAATACCACCATCAAGACCCTGTGGAAGTCTTGACCACTGTGATATCTTCTCTTTTAAACTTTTGTACAGCTTCTCATATACACAGCTCCCTTGGTATTCAGCCAGAAATTGAATCATTTTGTATGTTGCCTTCTTTTTACTTGAAATTTCTTTTTATTTAAGCTACTTCATGATAAGAGCCATATTTTGTAAATATTCTCTTGTTAGCAACTGCCAATTGAATGTCTCTGATGGGCCAAGTACTGTGCCAGAGCAGCACCAGTGAAATTTCAGTGTGTGGACTCTTGCTGCTTCACAAAGTTTGTTACCAATCTGTGCTATGTACAGAATTGGAGGGCACATATTGTTTAGAAAGGTCTTCAGCATTTTTCTTTTTTTCTTTTTTCCTTCTTTTTTTTTAAATGTTACATTCAAAAAATAGGTCTCCATATACCCCCCATCCCCTCAACCCACTCCTCCCACATTAACAACTTCTTTCATCATTGTGGCACATTCATTGCATTTAGTGAATACATTTTGG
The DNA here is from genome assembly GCF_030445035.2 of Dasypus novemcinctus. Taxonomy (NCBI): domain Eukaryota; kingdom Metazoa; phylum Chordata; class Mammalia; order Cingulata; family Dasypodidae; genus Dasypus; species Dasypus novemcinctus. The sequence goes on along the minus strand of NC_080704.1, from coordinate 64,245,652 downwards.
AGCACTGATGCACCACATGGATAATGGTTTACATTGTAGTTTATACTCTCCCCCAGTCCACCCAGTGGGCCATGGCAGGACATACATTGTCCAGCATCTGTCCCTGCAGTACCACCAAGGAGAACTCCAAGTCCTGAAAAATGCCCCCATATCATATCTCTTCTTCCCTCTCCCTACCCTCAGCAGCTACTATGACCAATTTCTCCACGTCAATTCTACAATTTCTTCCATTACTAATCACAATAGTTCCATAGTAGAATAACAGTAAGTCCACTCTAAACCATACTCTATTCCTCCAGCCTGTGGACCCTGGGATGGTTATGTCCACTCCCCCTCTATATTCAGAGGGGGCTTAGATCCCACATGGATGATGGATGCAATTCTCCTACTTACAGTTGTAGGCACTCTCGGCTCCCTGGTGTGGTGGTTGTCCACCTTCTCCTCCCTGTTAGCTGGCCAGGGTAAGTCCAATAAACCAGATGGTAGGAGTTGAAAGTCTGTTCAGCATTTTTCAAGAGTTGTTTTAATGTTGACACTAGTGAGTCCTTGTACTTTGTATGTCTATGTCATTTTTTTCTTCTTTCTATGAATTCAGTTCCCTCGTATTCTACAAACCTATCGATCCATGACCGATTTGGAAGCAAAATACTTGTCCTTCACCACAGACAGTCTGAGAGGCACCAGTGCAGGGACTTTGTGAAGATTGGCTGATTTATTTTCCACAACACATCTAGAAAGCAGGAGATATTATATATGTTGTCAGATATATAAACTGAGACTGACACAAGTTCAATAACTTCGACTAGATTGCCAAGCTCTTGGGTGAATGCTTAGGTTTGGGACCAGTTTGCCTCCACTCAGCCTGCATAGTTTACATCAATTACTACTCCAACAATGCCTAAAACTTACACATATCAGGACTTCTAAAATGCTGATGACCAAGTCTTGGCAGCTGTTCTTCACCTCAAAACATCCTTTGGGCTGATGATGACTCAGAGCCAGCTCAACAGCCTTTATTACTGTCATGACAGTAGTCTTCCTTGACTCTGCTCTGACACCCCGCATCCAGACAATAAGGAAATTCTGTCGGGTGAACCTCAAAATTTATCTGAAACTTGAATGGTTCTCACCAAATCTACTGGCATCAAGATGATCCAAACCATCAGCATCTCTAGTCTGGATTATGGCAATACCTTCCTACCTGGTCTCCCTGCCCTGTCCTTGCTTGTCTTCATCTTATTCTCAACAAAGCAAGTGGACAGTGATCCTTTAAAAAAATAAGTCAGATCATGTTACTCTTCTGCGCACCCCTGGTAGCCTCCACTGCCTCACCCCACCCCTATATTTCACTGCAAGCAAAAGTCAAGTACCTTAAAATGACCTACTAGGCCCTACATAATCTAGGACTCTATTAATCTCTCTGACTTTATCTGTTACTCTTGTCCCTTTTGCTTAACTCTATTGAGCTTTCACCCTCACACATGCTAGATGCTCCCCTGCCTTGGTCCCTCTGCCTTCACTATATTTCCTTTATATGTCAGCATGGAGAACCTTCTCAACCTTCTTCATTTATTTGATCAATTGTCACCATTTCAATGAGGCCTATCCTGCCCACCACCAAATATTGAATTTATTACTCCCTTTCTCTCCTGGCATTCCTGATCTAATTTACTCTGCTCTGGTAGCTTCTGCCACCCCACCCATGCTCCCAGAGTAATTATCACATTTAAAACATTTACTTTTTAAAATTTATTTTTTCTTCTTTATTTTCTTTCAATGTTACATTAAAAAATACGAGGTCCCCATGTAACCCCCACACACACACATCAACAACCTCTTCCGTCATCGCAGCACATCCACTGCACCTGGCGAATACATTCTGGACCACCGCTGCACCTATTATGTGCCATTTGTAAGGGCATGGGAACTTGTGATTCGTTCACCTATGTATCCCAGGTGGCTGGACCCATGACTGACACATTGAAAACTTCAACAAATATGGGTTGAATGACTTGTTAAATAATCGCAACATTCAAAAAAAAACATAGGCAAGGTTATTTTTGAGACTTTTCAGGCTGAGAATGAATCAAGGGCCTCCTTGGTCACAGTTGCAGGAGGGAGTTCAGCCACCTTGCATGAGTTACACATTTTGAGATAACATATGCAAGAGTGTTGTTTGTAACAGGAACAGGGGCAGAACAGGGTCTCTTTTTCTCCCAGCTGTTTATGAGCTCTATCTCTCTCTCTAACTCCCCCTCCAAGTGACCTTTATGGCTGATGGATGATGAGCTGTACAAGCCTAGAGTCCATTTGTCCTCCAAAAGCCTGTTCTCCAAGACCCAAATTACCTCAAACTTATTTTTCTGTATGGTCTTGGCTAAGCTGAGCAACCTTTGTCCAAATGTCATTACACAGATTTCAAAGAAATTCCATTAGCCCTTTGAGGTTTTAGTGTTTCACAGCTCACAGGTCCTGAAGAACCCTGTGGACAAGTCTCAATATCCCTTTTATACCAATAACTCTTTCCCACAACACCTCAAAATCATTTACTTCAGTGAGCTGGAATTTTCAGGTGCTGCCCAAAGGAGGGAGACATAGACAGAGGGTCCTGGCTGCTACCCAACTTCACAGGCATGGATGTGTGCCCAGGAAGAATCCATATACCTCTTTCACTTGGTCATTGTCTACTCTGGATAGCTTCTGAAGCCAGAGCCACAAGAAGCATACCCACTGCCTACCTGCACCTTCTCTTGCCTCTTTCTTTGCATGGGCAGATGCTTGCTGCCTCTAAGGCCATTGTTACTTCTGGATTAGAAACAGCATCAGTGATCAATGTTGCAGGTCTGGAAAAGCTGCTGTTTGTTACACTGTGCAAAAGACAGAGTCTAGGTTGCAAAGATTGATGGAATGTGCAGGACGGAAATACACAGTGATGTGGATGATACACTTATCTTGGAAGGCAATACTCAACTCTATACATGGTCACCCAGCAAGGAGGCCTGGCAATGTGGCCAAACCAAATCAGAATAAGTGTGCATACACAGATAATCCCCAAACATATTGACCTTATTTTTACATGCTCCACCCACAGGCCCCAGCATGCTCCTTCTATTACCTTGGCTAAGGTGGAGTTAGAAGACAGAAGATTTTCCCAAGGCTGGGAGGAGCCCCAGAAGTCCTGGGGATATAGTCAGTACTTATAACATTGTACACTTTAGACATGGACAGCCTTAGGTTCCTGTTCAAGGCTGTCACTGTCCAGCCAGGTGTCCTTAAGCAGATTGCTTCTGATACCTGACTCTGAGTTCCCACCTCTGTATAATTTGCCTGGCAGCACCTTTCTTGCAAGGCTGTCATAAAAGTGAGAGACAATGTATGCAAATGGCCATGGAGTGCCTGGCACCAGTTAAGCACTCAGTAAATAACAGCTGCTACTATCCCTATCCCTTGGGCCGTTCTGGGCACTCTATCCCTGAGATGCCCAAATAACAGAACGTTTTAGGACCCAGAAATTCAATCTAGTTTCAGAGGCAATCTGCAGCTTTTCCTTTCACTTTGAGGAAACTGCTGTGGTGGGGCCTTCTTAGATTCCTGATTTGTACAGTAAGAGGTTCACAGCTTGGTGTCCCATCTGGATAGAGCTCAGAGCTCAAATAATTTATGAAAATTAAAAGATGACTCTTCCCTTGTTCTCACCACCTTCCAGACTCCCCTTTCCCTGCCTCTCCCTCAGCCCTGTCAATCCTATCACAGCCACAGAAAATTTCACCCTTGATCAGTGTTTACCTAATCAAATGAAGATTAAATCTTTAGAGTACCAAGGTAGTGTGTTGGTGGTGGGTTGAGGGAACTGATCTTCTAGGCCAGAGAAGAGTGAACCAGGGCCCACTCATTGCTTCCATCTTGGGCTAAGGAAGGCTATTCTTTCCTCTGTGCATCCCTGTAGTGCCTTCTGCTTGGAGGCCTTCAGGATTCCAGCACTCATCTCTTTTAGAGTGCAGGTGGGGGTATACTCCCAGTCTTTCTCACCTTTTACTGGGTACCACTGACTGGTACTTTGAATTAAGCTCATTGGCCCACACGTGAAAGTAACAACCTTGCATGACTGGATGATTATTCCCTACCAGAGCCAGAGAAATCATGGATTCAGAGAAGTTTTGGAAGGATATTTCTTCTTTCCCTGTGCTAGGTGGTGCTGCCTGTAAAATGGAGGTAATCATATTGACCTGGCAGAGTTGTAAAGGATGGAAATAAATGGCAAGCCTCAGCCATAGAGGATGAGCTCAATAAATCTTTTCCCTGCAGGCTCTGCCACTTCCAAGGTGATTGACCTGCAGCTGATTGTCTTCTATGGGCCTATTCCCTTTCTAAAAAAGGGGGAGAATTCATAGTCTGCCTCCTTCCCAAAGGGATCTTAGGTTACTGTAAGGGACACTGAGATTTCTCCAACTGACTTCACAGATTTCTTTTGAAAAGAAGTCTTGTGTGTGCATTGGAAAGCACTCTGGATTTATAGGTAATGGACTTGGGTCTCATCTAAGATCTGTAACCTTCCACCCCTGTGGTTCTAGCCCAAAACATCTAGTAATCTGTACCTTGGATGCACATCTTGACTACCTGTGGAGGTGGTGTTGTCAATATCACCCTTCTATGGCAAGAAACATGCTTTTATTTTCAATGTGTAAATACTTTTATTTATAATTTACCCATTTTTATAATTTTTTTATTTTTAAAGCTTTAGATTACATAAATGTTACATAAAAAATATAAGGGATTTCCATATATCCCACTCCCACCCCCTTCCACACTCCCCCACATTAACAACACTTCAACATGGGTTTATCAATTGTAATAGATGGACCACACTAATGAAGAAAGATGCCTTTTGATTTTCTGCAGTGCCAGTTTCTATCACTCTGCCTGGCTTATGGAAGGCTCTATTTCCTGGTTTGCTGGTTGAATTTTGAGCTATAATGGAGTCATAGCTCCTGCTTTTAAGTCTCCTTTGCCTGCAGACTGATACCTATCAGTTCCTGGGCCTGTGTCAGAAAGTAATCTGTTAGCCTCCACTGCACCAGTGACTTTACTTTGCATACAGTTGGAAGCAAGGCACACAGCTGGAGGTTAAGAAGAAAGAAAATAGCGTTGCTACTCCTTTGTGTGTGATAGCTGCTCCCCGGGGCCCCACAAGGCTAGGTTAGGCACCTTTCCTCAGTGTTCCATATTAGGGAAATTATCTCAGTACATTTCAGTGTTTAGTCGCAGGGAGATGTGGCAGGCTTTAGAGGTGGCCAGAGCTTCTTATACATGTTCTTTGCCTGTAGCTGTTAAGAACGTGAGGGATGACTCCCAAATCTCTACATATACCTCAGACTTAGATGGAGGATTAAGAAGCCACTGGAGATAAAAATGACGAGAAGGGCATTGAGTTCCTTGGTACCACAAAGTGAGATAGTGTGAAAGCTCCTGGCTTTGGGACAAAAACCTTATCCCACAAGACTTCAGTACACCACCTGGCCACCATGCCAGGTATCCCTCTGGAATTACTACACTGGTTTAAGTATAGTCAAAATGTTAATTTTACTTGTTTCCTACCACACACTTTTTAAACATAGTTTGCACACTGCAAACTGTAATCCCTGAGAAATGCCCAATTACTTTGTAGAGATGTCACAGGTGAACTCTTTTCTCTGGCAATAATAATATCCAAGAGGCTTTGTTTTGTTAGATTTTTCCTATCTCCAAGGTTACTATTATTATTTTCATTAATTTAAAATCAGTTATAACACCCATATCAACTCTTCCCCCAGATTATTTCTCGTTCTCCACATTCATCTTTGTGTAACCATAGTGCAGTGAAGAAATTTGCTGTTTCCCAAATTTCCATGCTGCTTTTAATGCCTTCATATTTCCTCTTACCCCATCTCAAACATTAATGCTTTTTTTCTGCAACCACTACTCTGCTCTTTCCCCCTCCTTTTAAACTGTTTAAGTATCTTTTCTATTTCCACAGCACTCTATGATGCCCCCTCCACTGTTCCCCTCCTTTTGCCAATGTCCCCTTTCCCAAAGTGGGTTAAGCACTTAAAAGACTATGAAATATAATTTATCTTCAGAGTACCCTCCTGAGGCCCACTTCAAGTTCCCCCAAGTTTGTTTATGCATCTCTTGAACTTCCATAGCACCTTATAATGACCCCTTCACAACCCCATCTGCCTGCAAAGGTCATGTATGCTTTGTCTATATTTTTATGGTACCTCATTATTACCCCTATTTACCACACTCCTAGTTTACATATTTGCCTCTTGCATGTGATGTAGGACATTCTTTATGACTGGTGCTGAATGGTAAGCAGTATCCCCACAACATCACACATAACATATATAACAGGTGGTCAAAGAGAACAAGGTGTCCTAGTCATTATGCTTTTATTTTAGTCTATATTCTGCAATAACTAAGCAAAACACGGGTAAAGGTCAACCTTCTTTACACAACAGCAGACACAAAGTGATGCAGTAAAGTTAAGACATGAATGATTCTCCCACCCTCCTCCCACATTTTACTCATTTCAAACTTTCAAAGAACAACCTTTTAAAATTATCTATAATTAACCAGGTCACAGAATATGATGGAAAGACTTCATTTTATAATGCTAGGAAAACTGTTAGACCAAATATCAATGCCGACAGAAAATAAAAGAATCTCTTCAATTATATTTATGAACAGATTGTGATCATAATTAAACAACATTTTAAAATGAATAAAATTTTACGATATCCAAAGCAAATGCTGTATTCCGCAGTTAAACAATTAGCACTGATCACGAATACTAAATACAGTGCCCCTCTCCAATCCCTGTCATTTTAAACCAAAGACCCACGCAATCTACTCCTTGGGGGTACCTTTGACTATCTTTTCCATCCCCAAGCTTCTGCCTCAGGTTTCTCTAGGGGGCGGAGTAACCCCTAGCGCCTGAATTCAGGATAGCCTCAACCTCAGCATCATCATCAGAATCCCAATCATAATTACATGGCCAGTCCTTGGAGCATCGGTTACGCACCCTTGCCACGAAATGCATGACTTTCAGCTTGCTTGATTCCACGTGAGCTCGAGGGCCCCAGAAAAATTCGTATTCCATGGGACTGCTGCGCGGCACTGGTTTATAAATCAGGTACCCCCTGCGCACAAACTCTTCAGTGACGACCTTCTTTGGATCTCCAAAGATGCTGTGCTGCCGGCCAGGCTGCATCCCCAACTTCCCCAGCACTTTCCAGACCAAGGCCTCCTTGGCGCTGTTACCCATAATGAAAATGAGGGCTAATATGGACATCAGGAGGCTTTTCTTGGTGCCCTGAAAGTTGCTCCTGGCTACCGAGGGCTTTTGCGCTTGAGCAGTGCTTGAGGCTTCTTCAGGCCTGGTGGAGGCCTCCTCCGGGGTGCTCGGGTCTTCCTCTGGGCCGCTCAGATCGTCCTCGGGCGTGCTCAGGACCATAGAGGCGGCCATCGGGGTTTTGGAGGCCTCTGAGGCCTGGACTTTGCGATTATTGCGGTTCTCCTCTGCTGCCCTTGCATTACGGCGGCGCCGACTCTTCCGTCCGCGAGGCATGGCTCCAGCCAGACACGCTAAGCCTGCAGCAATCCTAGGAAATATGCCTGTAGCCTCTGCAGAAAGCAGCTAACTGTACCTTAAAAAGGGACCGCCGCTGAAGCTACTAACATCAATATAATCTTTGTAAGAACTAACCAGACATTCTCAGCGCCAAAGCTCGTTCCCACGCAAGCAGATTTACGTAAGCCGACGCTAAGAGTACTTGTAAGGGCTGCAAGCGCGCGAGAAAGCACTGAGTGGCTCCGCCTCTCATGCCACGCACTCACCTAATACCACAGAGAACGTAGGCGGGTCCTCCAAGGCGACTTCCGCTAGCAGAAAGGAAAAGGGGCGGCCCACAGCCGGGGTGGGGCAAGGGCAGAAATGACAGCTAGGGATACAGGGGTTGGGGGGTGAGAGAAGAAAAAGATGGCAAAGGTTTCCTGTATTTCTGCAGTCTGATACAAGGTTCAAGATTGGCTCACGGGTGTTGCAAAGAAATAGGTCTCTACTATATTATCACATAAGGCAGACTTGGTGATGGTCACGGTGGTGGAAGGGACCTTGTCTTCTTGGAAAGAAGCAGATAGCCTCAGGCTTCCTTTGCTGTTCAGATCTATACACGACATTCATTCACTTGTGCCTGCTTTGTTAATTCGTGGGCCCATCTAGGACCCAGAAAAGATTGTAATGCTGTAGTGCTGGAGATGTGAAGTGAAGAGGGTTCAAGAGGTTCAGAAGTTTTAAAATGTTATATATTCATGGAATTAATAAGCAGGTGATGACAGGATCAGACATGCATTTATACAGCCTCAATGAGGGACAGACTATAGCCTGGCGGACCAGACCGGAAGCAATTAGGATAAGAAGCAAGAGGGCATGAAAGTGAGGCTTAAGGCAGTTGCCATGGGGAATGGAGAGGCAGAGGGGCATTTTAAGACTGACTGGATGGAAGTGGGGAGTGGAGAGAGGGACGTGGAGAGGAAGTGGTGAAGTGCAGGATGGCTCTGAGGTTTCTACGCTCCAATCAACCTCCATACATCCAAGATATTTTGCTTCTCTCAGCACACACTCTGAAACTTCCCCACTCTGTGACTTTGCTCACCTTGATTCCTCTGCCTGATGTGCCTTCTCTCACATCTCCACCTGTCTAAATTCCATCTGCCTGCTCACAAACCTCTTCCTTCCTGAAGAAACTTCTCTTAGCCCAAAAGGGTAAGTCAGTTTTTGCTCCCTTGAACAATGCCCTTTGGCAAGGACTCTGTACCTTCCTTATGTCATTCAAAATGTACCAGTTTGCACAAGTCACTTCACCTCCCTGAGCCTTAATTTCCTCCTCTGTTAGGTGGGGTTAATTGAAGTGCTGGCCTCATAGGATTGTGAAAATTAAACAAGACAATACATGAAGAGAGCTTCTCATGCAGTAAGCACAAATTTTGCCTCTCAAAGTGTCTCAAAGAGTGTGTAGGAGTAGCATTGAATGAATGCTTGCTGAGGGACACAAGATGGAAAATATTTTGCATGCACTTTTTATTGAACTCTTTTCTAATTTTTACTTTTTATTTGAAAAATTTTAAATAACAATCATGCATACCATATAGAATTCCCATAAATTGCCCCACCACCAACATCTTCCATTGTTGTGAAACATTAGTTACAAATGATGAAAGAACATCATCCAAATATTACTGCTAACTATAACTCATACATTTAGTTTATTTTTCCTAAAAACCACACTATTATTAACACCATGTATTAGTATTATATATTATAGTACACAAGAAAACCTTCTCATATTTGTATTGTTCACCACAGTCCATCTTCTACCACAGGTTTCACTGAGTTATACAGTCCCATGCCTTGTACAATTCACTGAAAGTGTACACGCAGTGTCTCTCAGTTTCATCAAAGAGTTGTGCTGTCATGATCTCAGTCAATTCTACAATGTTTTCATTACTCCAAAAGAAAAATTCCATACACCCTTATACCTCCTGTATTAGTCAGCCAAAGGGATATTGCTGCAAAGTACCAGAAATCCGTTACGTTTTATAAAAAAATATTTATTTTGGGGTAGAAGTTTACAGTCACAAGGCCCTAAAGAGTTAACTCAAGGTACATAAGAAGTACTTTCTCAACCAAAGTCATTGGCCACCTTTTGGAGCAAGATGGCTGCTGATGTCTTCAAGGGTTCAGCCTCCCTCTTCCTCTTAAAGCTCCTTGGTCCCAGCTTTTTCCAATATCAGCTGTAGACTGGGATAAGTCTTGTCTCTCTCCAGGCTCAGCTGGTCTTTTCTCTCCACAAGGTCAGCTGTAGACTATCATCCTCTCTCTCTTCCTGGAGCCTCTGGCATGTCTATGGAGCTGTTTCTATTACTCTGTGTTCTTCTGTGTGTTTATTTCTCAGGGCTCTAGTTCAAAACTCCAGCATCAAAAACTCCAACTGTCTCCTCTGCCATGTTGTTCTCTCTGTGAGTCCCTGCACACCAAGGGGGCAGGGATGCAACATCCTACTGACGTTGCCCAATCAAAGCCTTAATCATTATTTGATCAAATAAAAGTGAAAACTCTGAATCCAATACAATCTAATATGCCCAGAGGAATAGACCAGTTTACAAACATAATCCAATATCTATTTTTAGAATTCATAAGTAATACCGAACTGCTACAACTCCCTATTGTTGACCTTTGGAATTGATGTAGTATCTTCTTAGCCATTGCTGCAAAAATATTACAATATTACTGCTAGCTATCATCCATAAGTTGCATTAGTTGTCTTTTCCCCATGTATCACCATATTCTTAACACCTTGCAATAAAAGAACATTCTCGTATTTGCACTATTAACCACAATGCTCTTTCACCACCGAGTTCACTATGTTATACAGTCCATAAATTATTCTCTAGCTTCCTTTCAATTGACATTTAGATTCTTAGCCTACCCCTTTCAGCTACAGTCACAGTTAGTTATACTCACCATAACATGTCGTCATCAACTCTATTCATTTCCACACATTTACAACCAAACTTATTAACAATTCTACATACATTGAGCATCAGAAACCCTTCTCAACTGACATTCTAGTTCTTAGTAATCTATACTCTAGAGTTTACTTCTATGAGTTTACTCATCATATTTTACCGGCATTCTTTTTTTTATTGATTTTGTAAAAATATTACATTAAAAAAAATATGAGGTCCCATTCAACCCCACCACCCCCACACCACCACTCCCCCCCCAGCAACCCTCACTCCCATCATCATGACACATCCATTGCATTTGGTAAGCTCATCTCTGGGCATCTCTGCACCTCATTTTACCTGCACTCTTAACAGAACCACTAAAAAGCAAATTAATACTTTACATCTGGCTGTCTAGAAGGAATTAAATCCTTACTTGGCAGGACCTCAGATAGTAATTCCACTGAGGGAAGGGGTCCTGTCCAGCTTATAGCTCTTGATAGAGTTAGTAGAATAGGATATGGCTGTACCTGGTAAATGGATCCTGGAATGGGGCAGTGCATCCCATTGGGAAAGTAGAATTGCCAACTGCATTTTATGTGGAAAAGCTCAGTCTTTCTGTCCATGTCCAGAATGGGATTGCCTTGTGTAGAGGAAAGAGCATTGAACTCAGAGCTGGGGTCTTGAATTCTGGCCCAGCCCTTGTCCCCTACAAGTTCCCTGACCTTTATCATTTCACCTAACATCTGTCCTCTCTTTCTTTGTACGAACACCAAAGGCTGATCCCTCCAGGATTGTCTGCCTGCCTGGCTTGTCGAGAACCTTTCAGAAGATCATGTACACAAAGTGTCTTTCTGACCTTCTCAATGGATGAAAGGGATTCTCTTTAGGAGACAAATGTAAACAGAAAGAAGCTTATGCAAGGGTGAGGTGGAATAGAATCTTTAGGAATGAATGTGATATTGTACAATCCCACTGTGTTTTGCAATGAGCTGATGTAGTGCTAGTAGAAGAAATTATGTGGACAAAGGAGACTGAATGAGGAAATGTCAGATACTGACCTCCAACTGAGGTGAGTGCATGATCAGGGGTGGGCTGGTGAGGGACAGCAGAGATGATGAGAAGAGAAGTCGGTACTATAGAGGTGAAATCCTCCAAAACCTAGAAGTTGATTTTTCCATATGCCTTGGATGCCTGCTTCACAGAGGAACTGAGCAGTATAGCCAAACCCCAGACCTGAGGTGGCCAGAATTTCTACAGGTCCATGTATACTCCACATTTCTGGAAGCAGCCTTCACTGCATTGCCACCTGGGATACCTGCTGGGTTAGGGACTAAGGGGTGATCACTGCACCTCTTAGCTTCTATCAGAGGAGGGTTACCATGGTGCCTGGGGTACTGCCAGTGTGTTTTGAATCAAAGAAGATGGCTTGGCCAGGGTTTCTCATGGGGAATGGAAGTCTTCTGCTTCAGTTTGAACAGTGATCGAGAGAACAACAGCTTTTCTGGGTTTATCTCCTTATGTCTGCAATTTCTGAGGAGAGAAACCCACTGGAGAAATACTCTGCAGGTTCGTGCAATGGGTGGTGCATGTGAGGCAAGCTTAGACATCCTTTGAGCCCTACTCTTGCATGCTTGCTTTCTCCCTTTTCTTCCCTACTGGACAACTAAGGCACAAGCACTCATGTGGAGTGATTAATGAATGGAAGCTATGCTTCCTGTTGAGGTGAATTTACATTATTGTCCTATTTTCAGGGAAGGGCTAGGATGAAAGTTGAGACTGGGCAGGGTACCTTGGCAGGTATTTTACTACATATTGATTCACCCTCTTCCTCCCTGGCTCACTAACATTCTTATCACAGGCATTGTCCTTGCTATTTGCTCATGGTTCCATAGGCATTGCTCTCACCTGGGCAGAAACCATCATAGCCTCATCCTGGTGCGAAGTTCTAGGGATGGATTAAGGAGAGGGGTGCCAGCATCAGTCCACACAACTCCTCTGGTTAAAAATCTTTCAGTTTCTGTGATCCCTGTTCTGATTCCAGCATAAACCTTGCCAGGGTATAGACCACTTTTGTGGCAATCCCTCTATTTTCTACAACCTTGCACAGGTTATTTTCCACAGCTTACTGGAAGAAGTGAGTCTGACCCCATCTGGTCTTTCCCATTGGTGGATTCTTCATGATTTCCACTGAGATCCCCCTACATTGTTTTATAGTACATGAGTGGATTTATTTTACAATGATCAGAAATTTAGGTTTTGCAAAGAAGGCTATAGCATGTGTACCACCACAAAAGTCATGTGAATACATTGCTGGTTTGTTTGATTGCTTGTAGGATTAAGTATTTTTACTTGGAATTAATCCAAAATAGGGACAGGCATAGAGAAAAAATTACCAACCCCTGTGAAGCTATGCCCAGTTGTATAAAATTTGAAAAATTAGACCCTACTTGCTACCTGTCCTATACATTATGGTTACAACAAAATCCCCTTTAACCCATTCCACTCTTTCCTTCCCCGGTTGAGCTGACACCATGAATTACTCCCATTCCACTCTTTCCATCTCCAGTGTAGACTGCCAACATGAGTTAAATGATTGTTACACTCACAAAGAGTTTTATGCATTTGTTGCCCATTTGTATAACCATTCACTTTATAAAGGATCTCTTCCTTTATAAAAATGGTATCATACTCTATATATTGTACAGCCATTTGATTTTCCATCTCAACTTTATATTTTTGATGTTTATTCATGTAGGTACATATAGCTGTAGCTCACTCACTTTAATTTTTGCAGAAAGTTTCATTTTTCTGATGATGGGTACTTGTGCAAATTCCATTTTTTCCAGAATAAAGTAATGCTCTTATTAATATCCTTGCACATGTGCCCTGTGAACATGTACACAGATTTCTCTAGAGACAATATCTAGGATTAGAATTGCTAGGTGTGTACACATATATGCTTAGATAAAATGCATGGGGGTCTGTTCTGTTTGATTTACAAAAATTGTCTCATTCTATATAGAAATTCCACATAATCGTTTTCTTAATCAACAATAATGCTTTGGGTAAAATCTCAACTCATGCATCTAATTCTTTCTTTCTAGAATTTGAATGATATTCCATGCAGTGGTTTTTACCGTAATCTTTTCAGGTAGCTACCTGTTGGTGGGCTACAGTGTTTCTCCATGTTATTTCTCCCATCACAAACAAAATCGCAATAAAAATGCAATCTTTAGTTTACTACGATTTCCTTAAAGGTGTTATGTATCCAATGAGTAGGAGAGCAATGTTTATGTTGGGGTGGGGTAGATTGAAGACCCATTTTTAGGCTGCTGCCCTCATCTACGCTAAAGGTAATGGTGGCCTGAAGTAGAGTGAGGGCAGCGTGGATAGAGAAGGGAATGGATCTCAGAACTGTTTAGGAAACAGAATCAACAATATGTGGGGATCACTTTGGATGTGGGAAGTGAGGGGGAAGAAAAGGCTAAATGGACTCCCAGTTTTCTGCCTAAGGTAGGTGATGAGATGAGGAATGCAAGAGGAGAAATAAGTTGGGTGCCTTTTCTTTCTCTTTTGTAAAAGCAATTTTATTGAGATATATTTATATACCATACAATCCATCCAAAGTGTACATTCAATGGCTTTTGGTATAATTACAAAGTTGTGTATTCATCACCACAATCAATAGTAGAGCATTTTCATTACTCCAAAAAGAAAAATTCCCCACCCCTTACCAGTCACCCCTCCAACCCTCTACCCTTCCCCTGCCATACATATCTCCTAATCTAATTTCAAACTATATTTATATTTACAATTTTTACAAATGAAGCCAAACGGTATGCAGGACTTTGTGTCTCCTTCCTCTTACTTAGGATAATTCTTTTTCTAACAATTGATGTAAAAATATTCATTTGTTATTCACTACTGTCCATAGATTGCTTTAGGTGCACTTTATTAATAGCTGAAATTCCATCCTATTAACATCTTTTAATATTAACATAGATTTGCTCTGATTCATGGAAGATCATTCTTATATTTGTACTATTAGTACATTCATCAACTGGAACAGAGTTCATTACGCTATACAATCCCATGATTCATCCTTTAGCTTTTCTTCTAGTGACATACACAACCTTAAAGTTTCCCTTTCAAATACAATCATACTCTTATAGTGGTGCTACTAATTATATTCATTCTAATGGGCTATCATCCCCTCTATCACAGTCTGAAACATTTGCTATCAGCCTTATTAGAGATTCTGAACAAATTAAGCCTTTGCTCTGCATTATCTATCCTCACTCTATCTTCTAGTGACCAATCTTTTAGTTATGAACTCTAGGACATTGTTCATTATATATAGTTCATATTAGTGAGATCATATAATATTTGTCCTTTTGTGTGTGGCTTGTTTCACTGAACATAATGTCGTCAAGGTTCATCCATATTGTCACATGCATCACAAATTCATCTCTTCTTACACATGAATAATATTACGTCGTTGGCATATACCGCATTTTGTTAATCTATTCATCTGTTGAAGCACACCAGAGTTATTTCCATCTTTGGCTATTGTGAGTAATGCTACTATGAACATCAGTCTGCAAATATCTGTTCACATCCCTGTTTTGAGTTTTTTTATTTTATTTTAATTAATTAATTTATTTTTTAAAAAATATTACATTAAAAAATAAGAGGTCCCCATTACCCCCACCACCCCACCCCACCACTCCCACCACAGTAACATTCTCCCCCATCATCATGACACATCCATTGCACCTGGTGAGTACATCTCTGGGCATCGCTGCACCCCATGGCCTGTGGTCCACACCATAGCACACACTCTCCCACGTTCCATCCAGTGGGCCATGGGAAGACATAGAATGTCTGGCAATTGTCCCTGCAGCACCACTCAGGACAACTCCAAGTCCCGAAAATGCCTCCACATCTCATCTCTTCCTCCCATTCCCCGCACCCAGCAGCCACCATGGCCACTTTTTCCACACCAAAGCCACATTTTCTCGATTATTAACAACAATAGTTCATGAATAGAATAGCATTAAGTCCACTCTAATCCTTACTGTATTCCTCCTTCCTGTGGACCTTGGCTTGGTTGTGTCCATTCCACATCTGTGTCAAGAGGGGGCTTAGATTCCACATGTATACTGGCTGCAATCCTCCTGCTTTCAGTTGTAGGCACTCTAGGATCCATGGTGTGGTGGTTAACATTCTTCAACTCCATGTTAGCTGAATGGGGTAAGTCCAATAAATCAGAGTGTAGGAGCTGAAGTCTGTTGAGGTCAGGGCCTGGCTATCATATTGTCAGTCCAGAGATTTAAATCCCCTAGATATATCTTAAACCCCAGCACCAACTACAATTCCAGTAAAGTAGCATGAAAGTCTTGTGAAAAGAGATCCCATCTGAGTCCAGTTCCATCACACAGAAACACCAGCTCCAAAGAAGGGCCAACTGACATGGCAGTGAACCCCATCTGCCATGACCATAGAACCTCTGGGTCTCTTAGCCTCAAAAGGACCAATACCTGGGGTTGTATCTACTTTATCTGTCTCTGAGACTCTGCTCAGGTGTGCATTAAGGGCAATCCTTCTGACAACCTTCAGACTCTTTTTAGAGACTCATAGCCATATAAACTCATTTGTCCTTTCCAATTCCCCATAATTTAGGTCAAACAGCATTTTTATCTCCTGCTATTATGTGTAGACAGGGATATTCTGCTGGTCCGCGTTGAACCTTTAATTCAAGGTCATTTTCTAGTTACATCATCAGCTGGTACTTGGTAGTGATCCCTCGGTGCCAGGGAGGCTCATACCCGGGTGTCATGTCCCACGCTGGGGAGCAGGCATTGCATTTACATGCTGAGTTTGGCTTCGAGACTGGACACATTTGAGTAACATGGAGGCTGTCAGGAGGGAACTCCTAGGCACAGTGCTGCTCTAGACCTTGTTCTTATTTCAGGTGTATAGGCTTACAAGCATAGTCATTACTATCAGGGGGTCACTGTTGGACCCACATTCTTTCCTGGGCCTTGCCGTTGCATTTGGGGGACTGCCGCTGCTCCCCTAGTGACCACGACAGAGCCCCACCCACCCGGCCAGGAGCCCTGTACACCCCTAGCTGTTGTTTTTAATTGTTTCCACTATGAGTATATCCAAACATTTCCATGCACCCTGGACACATGCACTGTATAACTCCCTGTCAACCATATGTACCCTGTCAATAACATCCCATACCAGTACTACTCCGCTGCAATTGTTGAACCACTGTGTGATGCAAAACTTCCTGAAAAGTGAAGCCCAATATAATGTCAGGTTCCCTTACTAGTAAAATGGAATATAGCGATGAGTTTAAAGGTTAGATATAGAATACATATTGATTTGGAAAAATTCTACATCCTATCTTTTTCTTTTCTTTTTCCCTAATTATTGAGCTTCTCTTCACAAGAGCCTTAGATCACAGTAATTCATCTATACAATATACAGTACTCCCACACATCCACCATAAAACCTTTTCCCTTCCACAGCGATAATCTTTTAACTTATTCATATCATATTTACTGAAGCTGATGTACAGATATTGAGACAATAGCTTTCAAACAAGGTAACGTTTGTGTTTATATTGTGGTTTATACTTTAGGCTATACAGTTTTCTAAATTTTTTAGTTACCCTATGTTTTACATTATGGTTTACATTATTAGTCTGTCGTCCCCTATATGTTTTTGGTGTAATATTACATGTTTTATATCCATCCTTGTGTACTCTTGTGAAACACTTCTCTTGCCCTCACATTTACTTTGGTTCCATCTATTCAATATCTATTTCCCCCTCCCCTTGGGGCCCACAGTGACAGTCAATCTTCATTTCTTGAGGAGCCATGTTCAAAGAATCTTGCAACAGTGTTGAAGGCTTGATTTGCTCAACTGCCCTAAAGCCCTGGAGCCACCATTTCTCTTGAGAGATATAGTTCCCTCTATTTGATGGCATTAGTCCCCACCAGGTTGTGGGTCTACCTTCACTCTCATTATATGGGTCTCTACCCAAAGGTATAGCCCACTCTGGCAAAATGAGCATTCAGATATTCGCTAGGAGTCTGTCCTGCGTCAGATTATCCCCTTTGAGTATCTTAAACAGGTAACTTTCCTAATTATATTTTGAAAAGGTTTTCTCAGCATTATCTTCTCAACCAACACCTGACAATCTGCTATGTTCGTGTGTTGCCCAACCTCCCCCCAATTTCTTGGGAAATATTACCCATCTACCCATCCCTAGCCCCCCTCAAGCCCACAAAGCCCAACCCAAAGGTAACCCTATGCCCTCATTTTATCCCTTCCTTGTACACATACTTACCTCCAGCTTATCATAGATTTCACCCATGTAGATGTCAGCTTACATCCTTCCTCAACCGCCTGATTTCCTGTAAGCCTATCTTCCAGTCTCTAGCTCTCTGAGGCAGCTTGCTTATTTCATATCATTGAGGTCATGTAGTATTTGTCCTTCAATGCCTGGGTTGCTTCACTCAACATAAGGTTCTCAAGATTCATCCATATTATCACGTGTGTTTGTAGTGTATTTGTTCTTAAAGCCGGGTAGTATTCCATTGTATGTATATACCACATTTTATTGATCCACTCATCTGTTGATGGGCATTTGGGTCGATTCCAACTTTTGGCGATAGTGAACAATGCTGCTATGAACATTGGTTGTGCATATATCGGTTTGTGTCCCTGCCTTCAGTTCTGCTGGGTATATACCCAGCAGAGGTATTGCTGGGTCATATGGCAAATCTATGGTTAGTTTTTTGAGAAACCGCCAAACTGTCCTACAGAAAGGTTGGGTCCTTCTGCATTCCCACCAGTAATGGATGTACTGTTCCCATTTCTTCATATCCTCTCCAGCATTTGTATTCTTCTGTTTTTTTCAGAGCTGCCTATATTATGGGAGTAAGATGGTATCTCATTGTAGTTTTGATTTGCATTTCCCTGATAGCTAAAGGTTTGGAGCATTTTTTCATGTGCTTTTTAGCCATTTATATTTCTTCTTTCGAGAAGTGTCCGTTTAAATCTTCCCACTTTTTAAATGGGTTGTTTATCTTTTTATTTTCAAGACATAGGAGTTCATTATATATGCAAGTTATAAGTCTCTTTTCTGATATATGGTTGCCAAATATTTTCTCCCATTGTATAAGTTCCCTTTTTACTTTCTTGACAAACTCCTTTGAGGTGCAGAAGGCTTTAATTTTGAGGAAGTCCCATTTATCTATTTGCTCTTTTGCAGCTCGTGCTTTTGGTGTGATGTTCATGAAGCCATTTCCTATTACAAGGTCCTGTAGATGTTTCCCTACACTGCATTCCAAGGTCTTTATGGTCTTGGCTCTTATATTTAGGTCTTTGATCCATCTTGAGTTGATCTTTGTATATGGTGTGAGATGGTAATCCTCTTTCATTCTTCTACATATGAATATCCAGTTCTCCAGGCACCATTTGTTGAATAGGCCATTCTCTCCCAGTTGAGAGGGTTTGGTGGCTTTATCGAATATTATATGGCTATATATATGAGGTTCTATATCTTAATTTCAATTCGATTCCATTGGTCTGTGTGTCTCTTCTTATTCCAATACCATGCTGTTTTCACTACTGTAGCTTTGTAGTATGTTTTGAAGTCAGGTAGTGTGATTCCTCCAATTTCGTTTTTCTTTTTCAAAATGTCTTTGGCTATTCATGGCCTCTTTCCTTTCCAAATAAATTTCATAGCTAGTTTTTCTAGTTCCTTAAAGAATGCTGTATTGATTTTTATTGGGATTGCATTGAATGTGTAGATCAGTTTTGGTAGGATAGACATCTTGATAATATTTAGTCTTCCTATCCATGAACAGGGAATATTCTTCCATTTATTTAGTTCTTCTTTGATTTCCTTGAACAGTCTTTTATAGTTCTCAGTGTATAAGTTTTTTACATCTTTAGTTAAATTTATTCCTAAATATTTGATTTTTTTATTTACTATTGTGAATAGTATTTGTTTCTTGATTTCTTCCTGATCTTGCTCATTATTGGTGTACAGAAATGCTACTGATTTTTGCGCATTGATCTTATAACTTGCGACTTTACTACTAAACTCATTTATGAGTTCTAGAAGTTTTGTTGTAGACATCTCAGGGTTTTCTAAGTATAGGATCATGTCATCTGCAAATAATGAAGCTTTGACTTCTTCCTTTCCCGTTCAAATGCCTTTTATATCTGGTTCATTCCTCAGTGCTCGAGCAAGTACTTCTAAGACAATGTTAAATAGAAGGGGAGAGAGTGGGTATCCTTGTCTTGTTCCTGACTTTAGAGGGAAGGATTATAGGATTTCTACATTATAAAACGATGTTAACTGTGGGTTTTTCATATATACTCTTCATCATGATAAAAAAATTTCCTTGTATTACGATCTTTTGGAGTGTTTTTATCAAGAAAGGGTGCTGTATTTTGTCAAATGCTTTTTCTGCATCTATAGATATAATCATGTGATTTTTTTCCTTCAATCTGTTTATATGTTGTATTACATTGATTGATTTTCTTATGTTGAACCATCCTTGCATACGTGGAATGAATCCCACTTGGTCGCGGTGTATAATTTGTTTAATGTGTTGTTAAATACGATTAGCAAGTATTTTGTTAAGTATTTTTGTGTCTAGGTTCATTGGAGAAATTGGTCTGTAATTTTCCTTTCTTGTGTTGTCTTTGTTTGGCTTTGGTACTGGGGCAATGTTGGCATGATAGAAGGAGTTAGGCAATGTTCCTTCTGTTTCGATTTTTTGGAAGAGTTTCAGCAGGATTGGTGTTAGTTCTCTCCAGAATGTTTTGTAGAATTCACCTGTGAGGCCGTCTGGTGCTGGGCTCTTCTTAGTTGGGAGGTTTTTAATGACAGATTCTATCTCTTTAATTGTGATTGCTTTGTTGAGATCATCAATTTCTTCTTTTGTTAATATAGGCTGTTTATGTGTTTCTAGGAATTTGTCCATTTCCTCTGAATTATCGTTGTGGTTGGAATATAGTTTTCCAAACTATCCTCTTATGATAGTCTTTATTTCTGTGGGGTCAGTGGTGATATCGCCTTTCTCATTTCTTATTTTGTGTATTTGCATCTTCTCTCTTTTTTTCTTTGTTAGTCTCGCTAAAGGTTTGTCACTTTAATTGATCTTTTAAAAAAACCAACTCTTGGTCTTGTTTATCTTTTCAACTGCTTTCTTATTTTCTATTTCATTTAGTTCTGCTCTTGTGTTTGTTATTTCCTTCATTCTTCTTCCTGTGGGATTACTTTGTTTTTTTTTTCTCATTTCTCCAAATGTGCAGTTAGTTCTTCAATTTTTGCTCTTTCTTCTTTTTTGAATTCTGAATTTATGGCTATAATATTCCCACTCAGTGCTGCTTTTGCTGCATCCCATATATTTTGGTATGTTTCGTTATCATTATCATTTGTTTCAAGGTAGTTATTGATTTCTTTTGAGATTTCCTCTGTGACCCACTGTTTTTTAAGAGTGTGCTGTTTAATTTCCATATCTTGGTGTGAAATCTGTGCCTCTGGCATTTGCAGATTTCCAGTTTCACTCCACTGTGGTCAGAGATATTATTTTGTATGATTTCAATCTTTCTGAATTCATTAAGCCTTCCTTTGTGGCCTAGCATATGGTCTATCTTGCAAAATGATCCATGTGCACTTGAGAAAAATGTATATCCTGCTGTGTTTCGGTGTAATGATCTGTATATGTCTATTAGATCCAGCTCCTCTAATATACTGTTCAAATATTTTGTGTCTTTAGTGATTATCTTTTGAGATGTTCTGTCCAGAGTTGATAGTGGTGTATTGAAATCCCCCACTATAACTGTAGATGCATCTATTCTTTCCCTTAGTTTTTCCCGCATTTACCTCACGTATTTAGAGGCGCCCTTGTTAGGAGCATAAATATTTATGATTGTTCATTCTTCTTGAGAGAGTGTCCCTTTCACTAGTATGTAGTATCCTTCTTTGTCTCTCACAATTGTTTTGCAGGTAAAGTCTATTTTGTCTGATATTAATATAGCTACTCCTGCCTTTTTTTTAGTTATTGTTTGCTTGTAAGATTGTTTTCCAACCATTCACTTTCAGCCTCCATGAATCTCTTTGTCTAAGATGTGTCTCTCGTAGACAGCATATAGATGGGTCATATTTTCTTATTCAGTGTCCCAGTCTAAATCTTTTGATAGGTGAGTTTAATCCGTTGACATTCAGTGTTATTACTTTCAAGGAATTATTTATGTTAGCCATATTTTGATTGGACTTGTGTTTGTCATATTTTGTTTGTTGGTTTGTTTTTCTTCTATTTTTGTCTTTTTTGTTGCTCTTACACTCTCCTCCAACTCTGCCTGTCCTGTTTTTTCCTTCCTTCCTACAGAACTCCTTTTAGTATTTCTTGAAGGAGAGGTTTCTTGTTGGCATACTCTTTCAATTTCTGTTTATTTGTGAATATTTTGAACTCTCCATCGTTTTTGAATGCTAGTTTAGCTGGATAGAGTATTCTTGGTTGGAAATTGTTTTCTTTTACTACCTTGACTGTATCATACCACTGCCTTCTTGGCTCAATGAGATGAGAAATCAGCACTTAATCTTATGGAGCTTTCCTTGTATGTGATGGTTTTCTTTTCTCTTGCTGCTTTTAGAATTTTCTCTTTGTCTTGAGCGTTGGATAGTTTGACAAGTATATGTCTTGGTCTAGGCCTGTTGGGGTTTATGATGTTTGCGTGTGTTGTGCTTCTTGGATATATACTTCTGTCTCTTTCAGTAGATTTCAGAAATTTTCAGCCATTATTTCCTGCAACACTCCTTCTGATCACTTCCCCTTCTCTTCTCCTTCTGGGATGCCTATAATAATTATGTTTGTGTGTTTTGCATTGTCATTCAGGTCCCTAAGTCCTAGCTGGATTTTTTCTATCTTTTTATCGATCACTTCTACTATCTGCTTGATTTCCGATGTAATGTCTTCCACATCACTAATTCTCTGCTCTGCCTCTTCTAGTCTGCTGATATTTGCTGCAAGTGTATTTTTGATTTCTTGAACTGTGGTGTTCATTCCCATCATATCTGTTATCTTTTCGCATATGTCTGCAATTTCCCCGCCAAGTGTTGTCTTCATATTGTTAACCTCTTCCTTTACTTCATTAAATTTGTCTGTGATGTATGTTCTAAGATCTTTCATTACTTGTTTTTTTTTATTTTAATGAAGAATTTTTATTACACTAACATTTATCTAATGCTTTTTCTTAGTAATTCACTTTTTAAAAAAATATTACATGCAAAAAATATGAGGTCCCATTCAACCTCACTGCCCCCACTCCCCACTCCCCCCACAGCAACACTCTCTCCGATCATTATGACACATCCATTGCACCTGGTAAGTACATCTCTGGACATCACTGCGCCCCATAGTCAATGGTCCACATCATAGCCCACACTCTCCCACGTTCCATCCAGTGGGCCCTGGGGGGATCTACAATGTCCCGTAGTTGTCCGTGAAGCACCACCCAGAACAACTCCACGTCCCGAAAATGCCTCCCCATCTCATCTCTTCCTCCCATTCCCCACACCCAGCAGCCACCATGGCCACCCGTCCAATGCCACATTTTCTCTGTGGACATTGGATTGGTTGTGTCCATTGCACATCTATGTCAAGTGGGGGCTTAGATTCCACGTGGATACTGGATGCAATCCTCCTGCTTTCAGTTGTAGGCACTCTAGGGTCCATGGTGTGCTGGTTGACCTTCTTCAACTCCATGTTAGCTGAGTGAGGTAAGTCCAACAAATCAGAGTGTAGGAGCTGAAGTCTGTTGAGGCAAAGGGGCCTGGCTATCATATTGTCAGTCCAGAGATTCAAATCCCCTAGATATATCTTAAACCCCAGCACCAACTACAGTTCCAGTAAAGTAGCATAAAAGTCTTGTGAAAAGAGATCCCATCTGAGTCCAATTCCATCACGCAGAAACAACAGCTCCAAAGGAGGGCCATCTGACATGGCAGTGGACCCCATCTGCCGTGACCATAGAACCCGTGGGTCTCTTTAGCCCTCAAAATAACCAATACCTGGGGTTGTATCTACTTTATCTGTCTCTTAAACTCTGCTCAGTTGTGCATAAGGGCAATCCTTCTGACAACCTCCAGACTCTTTTTTAGAGACTTGTAGCCATATAAACTCATTTCTCCTTTCCATTTCCCCTTTACATTAGGTCAAACAGCATTTTAAAATCATGTTATTATATGTAGACAGGGATATTCTGCTGATCCGCATTGAACCTTTAATTCAAGGTCATTTTCTAGTTGCATCTTCAGCTGGTATTTGGTAGTGATCCCTCAGTGCCAGAGAGGCTCATCCCCGGGTGTCACGTCCCACGCTGGGGGGAATGCACTGCATCTACATGCTGAGTTTGGCTTCGAGACTGGCCACACTTGAGTAACGTGAAGGCTGTCAGGAGGAAACTCCCAGGCACAATGTTGCTCTAGGCCTTGTTCTTATTGCAGGTGTATAGGCTCACAAGCATAGCCATTAGTATCAGGAGCCCACTATTGGACCCTCACTCCTTCCTGGTTCTTACCGTTGCACCTGGGGGACTGCTGCTGCTCCCCAAGGGACCATGACAGAGCCTACCCGGCCAGGAACCCAGTACCCCCCCAGCTGTTGTTTTTAATTGTTTCCACTATGAGTATATCTAAACATTACCATGCACCCTGGACATATGCCCTGTATAACTCCCTGTCAACCATATATAGCCTGTCATTAACATCCCATACCAGTATTCCTCCGCCACTATTGTTGAACCAATCTGTGATCCAAAACTTCCTGTAAAGTGAATCCCATTATAAGGTCAGTTTCCCTTACTAGTAAAATGGAATATAATGATGAGTTTAAAGGTTAGATCTAGAGTACATATTGATTTGGAAAAATTTCTCCATTCTATCTTTTTCTTTTCTTTTTTCCTAATTATTGAGCTTCTCTTCACAGGATCCCTAGATCACAGTAATTCATATATACAATATACAGAACTCCCACACATCCACCATAAAACCTTTTCCCTTCCACAGTGATAATCTTTTAACTTATTCATATCATATTTCCTGAAACTGGTGCACAGACTCCGAAACAATAGCTTTCAAACAAGGTGACATCTGTGCTCACAATGTGGTCCATACTTTAGGATATACAGTTTTCTAAATTTTTTAGTTATCCTATGTTTTACATTATGGTTTACATTATTAGTCTGTCGTCCCCTATATGTTTTTGATGTAATATTACATGTTTTATATTCATCCTCGTGTACTCTCGTGAAACTCCTCTCTTGCCCCCACATTTACCTTGGTTCCATCCATTCCACATCCATTTCCCCCCCACCTTGGGGACCACAGCAACAGCCAATCTCCATTTCCTGAAGAGCCATGTCCAGAGATACTTGCAGCAGTGTTCAGCGCCTGACTTTCTCAACTGCCCTAATGCCCTGGGAGCCACCCTTTCTCTCAAGAGATACAGTTCCCTCTATTTGATGGCATTAGTCCTCCCCAGGATGTGGGTCCACCCCAACTCTCACTTTTTGGGTCTCTACCCAATGGTACAACCCACCCTGGCAAAATGAGCCTTCAGCCATTCCCCAGGAGTCCGTCCCGCATCAGACCATCCCCTCTGAGCATCCTAAACAGGTAACCCTCCTAATTATATTTTGATACGATTTTCTCTGCGTTTTACTCTCAACCAACACCTGACACTCTCCTATGTTCGTATGTTGCCCCTCCCGCCGCCCAAATTTTTGGGCAATATTACTCCTCTGCCCATCCCCAGCCCCCCTCAAACCCACAAAGCCCCACCCGAAGGCAACCCCTTGCCCCCATTTTATCTCTTCTTTGTGTTCATACTTACTGCCAGCTCATCATAGATTCCACCACTGCAGACATCAGCTCACATCCTTCCTCCACCCCCCGATTTCCTGTAATCCTATTTTCCAGTCTCTAGCTCTCTGAGGCAAGTTGCTTATTTCATACCATTGACTGGGACATTGGATAAGGAAATATGACCCATCTATATGCTGTCTACAAGAAACACATCTTAGACCCAGGGATTCATGGAGGCTGAAAGTGAATGGTTGGAAAACAATCTTACAAGCAAACAGTAACCAAAAAAAGGCAGGAGTAGCTATATTAATAGAAGATAAAATGGACTTTAAATGTGAAACAATTGTGAGAGACAAAGATGGATACTATATATTAGTGAAAGGGACAATCTTTCAAGAAGAACGAACAATCATAAATATTTATGCTCCTAACAAGGGCGCCTCCAAATACATGAGGTAAACACTGGAAAAACTAAGGGAAAGAATAGATTCCTCTACAATTATACTGGGAGATTTTAATACACCACTATCAATTTTGGACAGAACATGTCAAAAGAGAATCACTAAAGAAACAAAATATCTGAACAATATATTAGAGGAGCTGGATCTAATAGACATATCCAGATCACTACACCCGAATACAGCAGGATATACATTTTTCTCAGGTACACATGGATCATTTTCCAAGATAGACCATATGCTAGGCCACAAAGAAAGGTTCAATGAATTCAGAAAGATTGAAATCATACAAAATAATATCTCTGACCACAGTGCAGTTAAGCTAGAAATCTGCAAGGGCCAGAGGCCCAGATTTCACACCAAGATATTGAAATTAAACAGCACACCCTTTGAAAAAGAGTGGGTCAAAAAGGAAATCTCAAAAGAAATTAATAACTACCTGGAAACTAATGATAATGATAACACAACATGCCAAAACTTATGGGATGTAGCAAAAGCAGTACTGGGAGGGAAACTGATAGCCATAAATTCATACATGAAAAAGGAAGAAAGAGCAAAAATTGAAAAACTAACTGCACAATTGGTGGAATGAGTAAAAAAAACAACAAAATAACCCCACAGCAAGTAGAAAGAAAGAAATAACAAAGATAAGAGCACAACTAAATGAAATAGAAAATAAGAAAGCACTTGAAAAGATAAACAAAACCAAAAGCTGGTTCTTTGGGAAGATCAATAAAATTGACAAACTCTTAGCAAGACTAAAAAAGAAAAAAAAAAGAGAAGATGCAAATACAGAAAATAAGAAATGATAAAGGAGATATCACTGCTGCCCCCACAGAAATAAAGACCATCATAAGAGGATATTTTTGAAAAACTATATTTCAAAAATAATGACAATTCAGAGGAAATGGACAAATTCCTAGAAACACATAAGCAGCCTATATTGATGAAAGAAGAAATTGAGGATCTGAACACACCAATCACAAGTGAAGAGATAGAATCACTCATTAAAAACCTCCCATCTAAGAAGAGGGCCCTGGGCCAGACAGCTTCAGAGATGAATTCTACAAAATATTCCATAAGGAATTAAAATCAATCTTGCTGAAACTCTTCCAAAAAATTGAAACAGAAGGAACATTACCGAACTCATTCTATGATGCCAACATTACCCTAGTACCAAAGCCAAACAAAGACACCACAAGAAAGGAAAATTACAGATCAATTTCTCTAATGAACCTAGATGCAAAAATCCTCAACAAAATACTTGCTAACCATATTCAACAACACATTAAACGAATTATACACCATGACCAAGTGGGATTCATTCCAGCTATGCAAGGATGGATCAACATAAGAAAATCAATCAATGTAATACACCATATACACAGATTGAAGGGAAAAAATCACATGATTCTATCTACAGATGCAGAAAAAGCATTTGACAAAACACATTACACTTTTTTGATAAAAACAATCCAAAAGATTGGAATACAAGGAAATTTTTTGAACTTGATAAAGAGCATATATAAAAAACCAACAGCCAACATCATTTACAATGGTGAAATCCTAAAATCCTTCCCTCTAATATCAGGAAGAAGACAAGGATGCCCACTCTCTCCCCTTCTATTTAAGATTGTCTTAGAAGTACTTGCTCAAGCACTGAGGCAAGAACCAGATATAAAAGGCATTCAAATTGGAAAGGAAGAAGTCAAAATTTCATTATTTGCAGATGACATGATCGTACACATAGTAAACCCTGAGAAGTCTACAACAAATCTTCTAGAACTCATACATGTGTTTAGTAAAAACACAGGTTATAAGATCTATGGGCAAAAATCAGTAGCAGAAAATTGGGGGCAGGGCAAGATGGTGGCTGAGTGAGCTTACCTGATAATCTCTCCTGCAAAGAAGTGGCTAGGCAGTGTTGGAGGTTCTTCAGGACCAGGCTGTTTCAGGATTTTTGCAGGGCAGGAGGTGTCTGGACATCGATTTAGTGGGAAGGTAACAGAGAAAATTCATCTATAAGATATAATTGAGACTCTATTACTCGGAGGTGGGAGATGTGCACGGACGCTCCCTCCTGGGGTGGGCAAAGCCATGGCACTGGCGTGGTGGCAGCGATTTCTGGAGGCTCTGTGGTACAGGTGAATTCAAAAGCCCTGAGCGGGCTATTGGAGGGTTAACAGGACAGGAGGACTTTGCAGACCGATTTGGGGAGACAAAAGGGAGTTTTATTGTGAAGCGGGGAATTTTTGATTGCAGACACAAATAATAGTGCTTCCGCCTAGAGCCCTGCCCCCCCAAGCCCGGCTGCTGATCTGCAGTGGACTTAAATTGCTATCCATAAAAAGACGTCATCAGGAGGCTGTCTCAGGGTCTAGCAGGGTGGGAGACGTCTGGATGCCGATGAGGGGAATATTTTGCAAAGCATCAGAATTTGAGTTTTGGACTCTGTTATCAGCATTTTCGGCTGGAGCCCCACCCCTGGGCCTGGCTACTGATCTGCGTCATTAAATTGGCTGCAGTGTAGAGGCACCCCCAGGTGGCATTTCCGGGGACTTACCGGGTGGGAGGTGTCCTGAGGCCGAATTGGTGAAACATTCACAGAATAGAACCCAGGGAGCAAGTGAATTGTGGGATTCAGACACATAAGATAGAGTTTGCAGATGTGACCTCACCCATAGGGCTGGCACCCAGCTGCAGGGATCCCTGAAGGCTGTGTTGCACTGCAGTGCTCCCAGGCTCCCTGTTATCCAGATTTGAGGTTGCCAGGTCTGAGTCCCCTAAACCCTGTGGCCCACACCCCAGAGACTCACACCTCTTGAGTCTTCAATATCTCAGACTGTCCATCCCTGAATCCATCACGCCCTGAGGGCCATCTGAGGTCCTTGAATGTCCTAGCCCTCAAGGTTTGCGTTTTTTATTTTTGTTTTGTTTTGTTTTTATTTTTATTTTACTTTTTTTTATGTCCTGATTGCTAACATTGCGTTATCTCCTAGTCTTTCCTCCCAGAGTATCCCCCAAAGTCTTTTTTTGTTTGTTTGTTTGTTTTTTTCAGTTATTTAGGGGGATTTGTTTTGTTCTTGTTGTTGCTGTTGTGGACGTTCTATATCTTTTCTTTCTTTTCCCTACTTGTTACCCTCCCTTTACCCACTCTCTTTTTCTCTCTTCCTTTCTTCTTTTTTTCTTCTTCTCTCTCTTGTCCCTCATTTTGTTCTTATTTTATTTTATCTTAATTATACAATAGACGCTGCAGGGAACACCACACATTTACTGGGTTTCCACATCCTCTGCTGACTCATTTCTGTGTGAATTGATTTTGGCTACCTACACTATTGCCTTTCCCCGACATCTTGATATCCCCTAATATCTACTGTCTCTGCTATATGCCACCTCCATTTCTTTGATCCACAAAGTGTCTAACTCTTCATTTCTAATACCTTTGTTTTGTTTTCAAACTTTTATGCACTCTTGAAACTACTGCCTTCCTTTTCTTTTTCCCTCTCTCACCAAAACAATAGCTTTTTAATTCATACCATATTCCTCCCATATTCAGTCGACTACCTCATTATAGGTACTCTACCTACGACTGGAACTCTACACAACTTACATGAATCTAAAATCCATCCTCCCAGATCTCATATTGTTGTTCTGTTAACATTTATCACCAATACTACTCTACACTTTTTCCTTGCTTACAAAATTGACTTTCCCTGGCCCAAATACTTTCCTTTAAAGTGAACTCAACCAGCAATAAGAAATTAGAATAAGAAGAAAAAGTAATAAAGAGAAGATATAACACTTATGCAAAAACAACAGGTAATTAATCCCCAAGACTAGACTAAGAAGCTAAGGAACTCATTCAACCTGTCAAGATAAAATGATGGCCAGACAACAAAAAAAAATCTACAAACCAAACCAGTAATCAGGAAAACATGGCTGAATCCAATGAAAAAACTAAAAACCAGGAAGGGGAGCAGAACTTCGCACAAGTAATTAAAGATTTCAGAGTATTTCTCACCAAAAATTTAATGAAGAAAAGGAACCGGTGAGCAACATGAAGACAACAATTGGAGGGGAAATTGCAGACATATGCAAAAAGATAACAGATATGATGGGAATGAACACCACAGTTCAAGAAATCAAAAATACACTTGCAGCAAATATCAGCAGACTAGAAGAGGCGAAGCAGAGAATTAGTGATGTGGAAGACACTACATCGGAAATCAAACAGATACTAGAATTGGTCGATAAAGAGATAGAAAAAATCCAGCTAGGACTTACGGTCCTCAATGACAATGCAAAATGCTCAAAGATACGTATTATAGGCATCCCAGAAGGAGAAGAGAAGGGAAAGGGGTCAGAAGGAGTGTTGCAAGAAATAATGGCTGAAAACTTCCCAAATCTACTGAAAGAGACACATGTACATATCCAAGCAGCACAGCGCACCCCAATCATCATAATCCCCAACAGGCCCACCCCAAGACATATACTTGTCAAATTATCAAACGCTCAAGACAAAGAGAAAATTCTAAAAGCAGCAAGAGAAAAGAAAACCATCACATACAAGGGAAACACCATAAGATTAAGTGCTGATTTCTCATGTGAAACCATGGAGCCAAGAAGGCAGTGGTATGATATAGTCAAGATACTAAAAGAAAAAAATTTGCAACCAAGAATGCTCTATCCAGCTAAACTAGCATTCAAAAAGATTGAAAAGTTCAAAATATTCACAAATAAACAGAAACTGAAAGAGTATGCCAACAAGAAACCACACCTTCAAGAAATTCTAAAGGGAGTACTGCAGGAAGAAAGGAAAAAAACAGGATAGGCAGAATGGGAGGAAAGTGTAAAAGCAACAAGAAAAGACAAAAAGAGAAGGGGATAAAAAACCAAAAAACAAAATATAACAAACACAAATCCAATCAAAGTATGGCTAACACAAATAATTCCTTGAAAGTAATAACACTGAATGTCAACGGATTAAACTCACCTATCAAAAGATTCACACTGGGGCATTGGATAAGGAAATATGACCCATCTATATGCTGTCTACAAGAGACACATCTTAGACCCAGAGACTCATGGAGGCTGAAAGTGAATGGTTGGAAAACAATCTTACAAGAAAGCAATAACCAAAAAAAGGTAGGAATAGCAATATTAATATCAGCAAAATAGACTTTAAATGTGAAACAATTGTGAGAGACAAAGAAGGACACTACATATTAGTGAAAGGGACAATCTGTCAAGAAGATCAAACAATCATAAATATTTATGCTCCTAACAAGTGCACGTCTAAATAAATGAGGCAAACACTGGAAAAATTAAGTGAAAAAATAGATGCATCTACAATTATAGTGGGGGATTTTAATACACCACTATCAACTCTGGACAGAACATCTCAAAAGAGAATCACTAAAGAAACAAAATATTTGAACAGTATATTAGAGGAGCTGGATCTAATAGACATATACAGATCATTACACCGAAACACAGCAGGATATACAATTTTCTCAAGCGCACATGGATCATTCTCCAAGATAGACCATATGCTAGGCCACAAAGAAAGGCTTAATGAATTCAGAATGATCGAAATCATACAAAATAATATCTCTGACCATAGTGGAGTGAAGCTGGAAATTTGCAAGTGACAGAGGCCCAGATTATGCACCATGATTTGGAAATTAAACAGCACACTCTTAGAAAAACAGTGGGTCACAGAGGAAATCTCAAAAGAAATCAATGACTACCTTGAAAAAATGATACTGATAAAACAACATACCAAAATTTATGGGATGCAGCAAAAGCAGTACTGAGAGGGAAATTTATAGCCATGAATTCATATATCAAAAAAGAAGAAAAAACAAAAATTGAAGAACTAACTGCACATTGGGAGGAATTAGGAAAAAAAAAAAACAAAGTAATCCAACAGGAAGAAAGAAGGAAATAACAAAGAGCAGAACTAAATGAAATAGAAAATAAGGAAGCACTTGAAAAGATAAACAAGACCAAAAGCTGGTTTTTTGAGAAGATCAACAAAATTGACAAACCTTTCACAAGACTAACAAAGAAATAAAGAGAGAACATGCAAATACACAAAATAAGAAATTAGAAAGGAGATATCACCACTGACCCCACAGAAATAAAGAATACCATAAGAGGATACTTTGAAAAACTATATTCCAACAAAAGTGACAATTCAGAGGAAATGGACAAATTCCTAGAAACACATAAGCAGCCAATATTGACGAAAGAAGAAATTGATGATCTCAACAAACCAATCGCAATTAAAGAGAATCAGTCATTAAAAACCTCCCAACTAAGAAGAGTCCAGGGTAGACAGCTTCACAGGTGAATTCTACAAAACATTCCGAAAAGAACTAAAACCAATCCTGCTAAAACACTTCCCAAAAAATCGAAACAGAAGGAACATTGCCTAACTCCTTCTAACATTGCCAACATTACCCTAGTACCAAAGCCAAACAAAGACACCACAAGAAAGGAAAATTACAGACCAATTTGTCTAATGAACCTAGATGCAAAAATACTTAACAAAATACTTGCTAATCGTATTCAACAACACATTAAATGAATTATACATCACGACCAAGTGGGGTTCATTCCAGGTTTACAAGGATGGTTCAACATAAGAAAATCTATCAATGTAATACACCATATAAACTGATTGAAGGAAAAAGATCACATGATTATATCTATAGATGCAGAAAACGCATTTGACAAAATATAGCACCATTTCTTAATAAAAAACTCCAAAAGATTGGAATATATGGAAATTTACTGAACATGATAAAGAGTATATATGAAAAACCGACAGCCAACATTGTTTAAAATGGAGAAATCCTAAAATCCCTCCCTCTAAAATAAGGAAAAAGACAAGGATGCCCACTGTCTCCCCTTCTACTTAACATTGTCTTAGAAGTACTTGCTCGAGCACTGAGGCAAGAACCAGAAATAAAAGGCATTCTAATTTGAAAGAAGAAGTCAAAATTTCATTATTTGCAGATGACATGATCCTATACATAGAAAACCCGGAGAGAGCTACAACAAAGCTTCTAGAACTCATAAATGATTTTAGTAAAGTCACAGGTTATAAGATCAATGCACAAAAATCAGTAGCATTTCTGTACACCAATAATGAGCAAGATCAGGAGGAAATCAAGAAATGAAAACCTTCACAATAGTAAGTGAAAAAATCTTATATTTAGGAATACATTTAACTAAAGATGTAAAAAACTTATACACTGAGAACTATACAAGACTGTTCAAGGAAATCAAAGACCTAAATAAATGGAAGAATATTCCCTGTTCATGGATAGGAAGACTAAATATTATTAAGATGTCTATCCTACCAAAACTGATCTACACATTCAATGCAATCCCAATAAAAATCAACACAGCCTTCTTTAAGGAACTAGAAAAACTAACTATGAAATTTATTTCAAAAGGAAAGAAGCCCGGAATGGCAAAAGACATATTGAAAATGAAAA
The DNA here is from genome assembly GCF_030445035.2 of Dasypus novemcinctus. NCBI lineage: Eukaryota > Metazoa > Chordata > Mammalia > Cingulata > Dasypodidae > Dasypus > Dasypus novemcinctus. Next base: position 64,212,236 of record NC_080704.1, on the reverse strand, counting down.
ACTAAATTGGAGGAATCACACTACCGGACTTCAAAATATACTACAAATCTACAGTAGTGAAAACAACATGGTATTGGCATAAGGAGAGACACACAGACCAATGGAATCGAAATGAAATTTCTGATATAGAACCTCATATATATAGCCATATAATATTCGATAAAGCCACCAAACTCTCTCAACTGGGAGGGAATGGCCTATTCAACAAATGGTGCCTGGAGAACTGGATATCCATATGTAGAGGAATGAAAGTGGATTACTATCTCACACCTTACACAAAGATCAAATCATGTTGGATCAAAGACCTAAATATAAGAGCCAAGACCATAGAGACCTTGGAAAGCAGTGTAGGGAAACATCTACAGGACATTGGAATAGGAAATGGCTTCATGAACATCACACCAAAAGCATGAGCAGCAAAAGAACAAATAGATAAATGGGACTTCCTCAAAATTAAAGCCTTCTGCACCTCAAAGGAGTTTGTCAAGAAAGTTAAAAGGGAACCCACACAATGGGAGAAAATATTTGGCAACAATGTATCTGATAAGAGACTTATAACTTGCATATATAAAGAACTCATATCTTGAAAATAAAAAGATAAACAACCCATTTAAAAAAAGGAAAATAGATTTAAACATACACTTCGCCAAAGAAAAAATACAAATGGCTAAAAAGCACATGAAAAAATGCTCCAAATCTCTAGCTATCAGGGAAATGCAACTCAAAACTACAATGAGATACCATCTTACTCCCATAAGATTGGCAGCTATGAAAAAAACAGAAGAATACAAATGCTGGAGAGGATGTGAAGAAAGGGGAACACTCATCCACTGCTGGTGGGAATGCAGAAGGATCCAACCATTCTGGAGGACAGTTTGGCGGTTTCTCAAAAAACTAACCATAGATTTGCCATATGACCCAGCAATACCTCTGCTGGGTATATATACAGCAGAACTGAAAACAAGGACACAAACCGATATATGTACACCAATGTTCATAGCAGCATTGTTCACTATCGCCAAAAGTTGGAAACCACCCAAATGCCCATCAACAGATTAGTGGATCAATAAACTGTGGTATATACATACAATGGAATACCACTCGACTGTAAGACCAAATACACTACAAACACACGTGATAACATGCATGAATCTTGAGAACTTTATGTTGAGTGAAGCAACCCAGGCATTGAAGGACAAATACTACATGACCTCAATGATATGAAATAAGCAACCTGCCTCAGAGAGCTAGAGACTGGAAGATAGGCTTACAGGAAATCGGGGGGTGGAGGAAGGATGTGATCTGACGTCTGCAGGGGTGGAATCTATGATGAGCTGGCAGTAAGTATGAGCACGAAGAAGAGATAAAATGGGAGCAAGGGGTTGCCTTTCGGTTGGGCTTTGCGTGTTTGAGGGGGCTTGGGATGGGCAGAGGGATAATATTGCCCAAAAAATTGGGGGGAGGGAGGGGCAACATATGAACATAAGAGAGTGTCAGGTGTTGGTTGAGAGTAAAATGCTGAAAAACCATATCAAAATATAATTTGGAGGGTCAGTTGTTTAGGATGCTCGGAGGGGATGGTCTGACATGGGACAGACTCCTGGGGAATGTCTGAATGCTCATTTTGCCAGGGTGGGTTGTACCACTGGGTAGAGACCCAAGTAGTGAGAGTGGGGGTGGACCCACATCCTGGGGAGGACTAATGCCATCAAATAGAGAGAACTGTATCTCTCGAGATAAAGGGTGACTCCCAGGGCATTAGGGCAGTTGAGCAATTCAGGCCCTGAACATTGTTGCAAGTATCCTTGGACGTGGCTCCTCAGGAAATAGAGATTGGCTGTCACTGTGGTCCCCAAGGGGAGGGGAAAATGGATGTTGAATGGGTCGAAACAAGGTAAAAGTGGGGGCAAGAGAAGAGTTTCGCAAGAGTACACAAGGATGAATATAAAACATGTAATATTATACCAAAAACATATAGGGGACGACAGACTAATAATGTAAACCATAATGTAAAACATAGGATAACTAAAAAATTTAGAGAACCTTATATCCTAAAGTATGGACCACAATTTAAGCACAGATGTCACCTTGTTTGAAAGCTATTGTCTCGGAGTCTGTACATCAGTTTCAGTAAATATGATATGAATAAGTTAAAAAGATAATCACTGTGGAAGGGACAAGGTTTTATGGTGGATGTGTGGGAGTACTGTGTATTGTATATATGAATTACTGTGATCTAGGGATCCTGTGAAGAGAAGCTCAATAATTAGGAAAAAAGCAAAGGAAAAGATACGATGTAGAATTTTTCCAAATCAATATGTATTCTATATCTAACCTTTAAACTCATCGCTATATTCCATTTTACTAATAAGGGAACATGACATTATATTGGGCTTCTCTTTTCAGGAAGTTTTGGATCACAGAGTGATTCAACAATGGGAGCAGAGTAATACTGGTATGGGATGTTATGGACAGGCGATATATGGTTGACAGAGAATTATACAGGACATATGTCCAGGAGGCACGGTAATGTTTGGATATACTCATAGTGGAAACAATTAAAAACTACAGCTGGGGGGGGGACTGGGTTACTGTCCAGGGGGGCTCTGTCGTGGTCCCTAGGGGAGCAGTAGCAGTCCCTCAGGTGCAACAGTAAGGCTCAGGAAGGAATGAGGGTTCAACAGTGAGCCCCTGATACTAATGACTATGCTTGTGAGCCTATATGCCTGAAATAAGAACAAGTCCTAGAGCAGCACTGTGCCTAGGAGTTCCCTCCTGACAGCCTCCATGTTACTCAAATGTGGCCAGTCTCGAAGCCAAATTCAGCATGTAAATGCAATGCCTTTCCCCCAGAGTGGGACATGACACCTGGGGATGAGCCTCCCTGGCCCCGAGGGATCACTGCCAAGTACAAGCTGATGATGCAAATAGAAAATGACCTTGAATTAAAGGGTCAACGCGAATCAGCAGAATATCCCTTTCTACATATAATAACAGGAGTTAAAAATGCTGTTTGACCTAATATAAGGGGGAAATGGAAAGGACAAATGAGTTTATATGGCTATGAGTCTCTAAAAAAGAGTCTGGGGGTTGTCAGAAGGATTGCCCTTATGCACACCTGAGCAGAGTCTCAGAGACAGATAAAGTAGATACAACCCCAGGTATTGGTTCTTTTGAGGGCTAAAGAGACCCACGGGTTCTATGGTCATGGCTGATGGGGTTCACTGGCATGTCAGTTGGCCCTTCTTTGGAGCTGGTGTTTCTGCATGATGGGGCTGGACTCAGATGGCATCTCTTTTCACAAGCCTTTCTTGCTACTTTATTGGAATTGTAGTTGGTGCTGGGGCTTAAGATATATCTAGGGGATTTGAATCTCTGGACTGACTATATGATAGCCAGGCCCTGATCTCAACAGACTTCAGCTCCTACACTCTGATTTATTCGACTTACCCCACTCAGCTAACATCGAGTTGGAGAATGTCAACCACCACACCATGGAGCCTAGAGTACCTACAACTGAAAGCAGGAGGATTGCAACCAGTATCCATGTGGAATCTAAGCCCCCTCTTGACATAGATGTGGAGTGGACACAACCAAGCCAAGGTCCACAGGAAGGAGGAATACAGTAAAGATCAGAGTGGACTTAATGATATTCTATTCAGGAACTATTGTGGTTAATAATCGAGAATATGTGGCATTGATGTGGGAAAAGAGGCCATGGTGGCTGCTGGGTGCGGGGAAGGGGAGGAAGAGAAGAGATGTGGAGGCATTCTCGGAACTTGAAGTTGTCCTGGATGGTGCCCCTGCGACAATTGCTGGATGTTGTATATCTTCCCATGGCCCACTGGATGGAACAGGGGAAAGTGTGGGCTATGATGTGGAACACGGGACATGGGGTGCAGCGATGCCCGGAGATGTACTCACCAGAGGCAATGGATGTGACATGATGATGGGGGAGAGTTTAATTGGGGGGGGAGTGGTGGGTTGGGGGCAGTGGGGGCGGTGGGGGTGAATGGGGTACCTCACATTTTTTAATGTAATATCTTTTTAAAAAATGAATAAATTGAGTAGAATTTGAAAAAAAATAAAAGTCAAATTGGTATCAAATAAAAAAAAATCAGTATCATTTCTGTACACCAATAATGAGCAAGCTGAGGAGGAAATCAAGAAACAAATACCATTTACAATAGTAAATTAAAAAATCAAATACATAGGAATAAATTCAACTAAAGATGTAAAAAACTTATACACAGAGAACTACACAACACCATTCAAGGAAATCAAAGAAGACCTAAATAAATGGAAGAATATTCCCTGTTCATGGATAGGAAGACTAAATATTATTAAGATGTCTATCCTACCAAAACTGTTCTACACATTCAATGCAATCCCAATAAAAATCAACACAGCCTTCTTTAAGGAACTAGAAAAACTAACTATGAAATTTATTTGGAAAGGAAAGAGGCCTCGAATAGCCAAAGACTTATTGAAAATGAAAAAGGAAATTGGAGGAATCACACTACCTGATTTCAAAACATACTACAAACTACAGTAGTGAAAAAAGCATGGTATTGGCATAAGGAGAAACACACAGACCAATGGAATCGAATTGAAAGTTTTGATATAGAACCTCATATATATAGCCATATAATATTCGATAAAGCCACCAAACCCTCTCAACAGGGAGAGAATGGCCTATTCAACAAATGGTGCCTGGAGAACTCGATATCCATATGTAAAAAATGAAAGAGGATTACCAACTCACACCTCATACAAAAATCAACTCAAAATGGATCAAAGACCTAAATATAAGAGCCAAGACCATAAAGACTTTGGAAAGCAATGTAGGGAACCATCTACAAGACCTTGTAATGGGAAATGGCTTCATGAACTTCACCTCCAACGCACTAGCAGCAAAATAACAAACAGAAAAATGGGACTTCCTTGATATTAAAGCCTTCTGTACCTCGAAGAAGTTTGTCAAGAAAATGAAAAGGGAGCCTAAACAATGGGAGAAAATATTGGTAGCCATATATCTGATAAGATACTTATAACTTACATATATAAAGAACTCCTATATCTTGAAAATAAAAAAATAAACTACATATTTTACAAAATGGCAAAAAGATTTAAATGAAAACTTCTCCAAAGAAGATATACAGATGGCTAGAAAGCACATGAAAAAATGCTCTAAATCTCTAGCTATCAGGGAAATGCAAATCAAAAATACAATGAGATATCATCTTACTCCCATAAGATTGGCAGCTATGAAAAAAACAGAAGAATACAAATGCTGGAGTGGATGTGGAAGAATGGGAACACTCATCCAGTGCTTGTGGGAATGCAGAAAGATCCAACCATTCTGGAGGGCAGTTTGGTGGTTTCTCAAAACAAGTAACCATATTTGCCATATGACCCAGCAATTCCAAGGCTGGGTATATAACCAACAGAACTGAAAACAAGGAAACAAACACATATATGCACGCCAATGTTCACAGCAGCATTGTTCACTATCGCCAAAACTTGGAATCAACCCAAATGCCCATCAACAGATGAATGGATAAATAAAATGTGTTGTATACATACAATGGAATATTACTCGGCTTTAAGAACAAATACACTGCAAACACACGTGATATCATGGGATATCATGGATGAATCTTGAGAACCTTATGTTGAGTGAAGCACCCCAGGCATTGAGGACAAATACTACATGGCCTCAATGATATGAAATAAGTAAACCAAGCTGCCTCAGAGAGCTAGAGACTGGATGAAAGGCTTACCGGAAATCTGGGGGTAGAAGAAGGATGTAAGCTGACATCTACATGGGTGAAACCTATGATAAGCTGGAGGTAAGTATGTGTACAAGGAAAGGATAAAATGGGGGCATAGGGTTAACTTTGGGTGGGGCTTTGCGGGCTTGAAGGGGGCTAGGGATGGGAGGACGGGTAATATTGCCCGAGATATTGGGGGGAGGATGGGGCAACATATGAACATAGGAGATTGTCTGGTGTTCATTGAGAGTATAATGCTGAGAAAACCTTTTCAAAATTATAATATGGAAAGTTACATTTTTAAGATACTTAAATGGGATAATCTGGCACAGGATAGGCTCCTAGGGAATATGTGAATGCTCATATTGGCAGAGTGGGTTATATCATTGGGTAGAGACCCATATAATGAGAGTGAAGGTATTCCCACATCCTGGGGAGGACTGAGGCCATCAAATAGAGAGAACTGTATCTCTCAAGAGTAATGGGGGCTCCCAGTGCATTAGGGCATTTGAGCATGTCAAGCCCTCAACACTGTTGCAAGTATCTCTGAATATGGCTCTTCAAAAAATGAAGATTGGCTGTCATTGTGGGCCCTAAGCAGAAGAGGAAATAAGTATTGAATAGATGGAACCAATGTTACTGTGTGGGCAATAGAAGTGTTTCACAAGAGTACGCAAGGATGGATATAAGACATGTAAAATTACACCAAAAATATATAGGGGCTGATATGCTAAAATATCAATCATAATGTAAAAAATAAGATAACTAAAAATTTAGAAAATTGTATAGTCTAAAATATAAGCCACAATGTAAACACAAATGTTACCTTGTTTGAAAGCTATTGTCTCAATATCTGTACATCAGTTTCAGTAAATATGGTATGAAAATGTTAAAAGATTATTGCTGTTGAAGAGAAAAGGTTTTATGTTGGATATGTGAGAGCACTGTATATTGTATATATGAATTGCTGTGATCTAAGACTCTTGTGAAGATAAGCTTAATAATTAGAAAAAAGAAAAGAAAAAGATAATATTTAGAATTTTTCCAAATTAATATGTATTCTATATCTAACCTTTAAACTTATCGTTATATTCCATCTTACTATTAAGGGAACCTGGCAATATATTGGGCTTCACTTTTCAGGAAGTTTTGGATCACAGAGAGGTTCAACAAGGGCAGCGGGGGATTACTAGTGTGGGATGTTATTGACAGCGGACACATGGTTGGCAGGGAGTTCTACAGGGCATATATCCAGGGTACATAAAAATGTTTGGATATTTTCATAGTGGAAACAATTAAAAACAACAACTGAGGGAGTACTGAGGTTCTAGCCAGGGGATCTCTATCACAGTCCCTAAACGAACAGCAACAATCCCCCAAGTGCAACAGCAAAGACCAAAAAAGAAGCAAGGTCCAACAATGAGCCCTTGATACAAATGACTATGCTTGTGAGCCTGTGCACCTGAAATAAGAACAAGGCCTAGAGCTGCAGGGTGCCTAAGAGTACCACCTGAGAGCCTCTATGTTGCTCAAATGTGGTCAGTCTCGAAGCCAAACTCAGCATGTAAATGTGTTTCCTTCCCCCCAGAGTGGGACATGACTCCCGGGGATGAGCCTCCCTGGCACCAAGGGATTACTACCAAGCACCAGCTGATGACATAACTAGAAAATGACCTTGAATAAAGGGTCAACTCAGACCAGCAGAATATCTCTGTCTACATATAGTGTCTACATATAACAACAACATTTAAAAATGCTTTTTGACTTAAATCAAGGGGGAAATGGAAAGGACAAATGAGTTTATATGGCTATGAGTTTCTAAAAAAGAGCTGGTAAGTTATCCAAGGGGTTGTCCTTATGCACACCTGAGCAGAGTCCCAGAGACAGATAAAGTAGATACAACCCCAGTTATTTGTTCTTCTGAGGGCTATAGAGACCCACAGGTTCTATGGCCATGGCAGATGGAGTTCAGTGCCATGTCAGTTGGCCCTTCTTTGGAGTTGGTGTTTCTGCGTGATGGAGCTTTACTCAGGTGTGATCTCTTTTCACAAGCCTTTCCTGCTACTTTACTGGAATTTTAGTTGGTGCTGGGGTTTAAGATATACCCAGGGGATCTGAATCTCTGGACTGACCATATGATAGCCAGGTCCTGAGACTCAACAGACTTCAGCTTCTACACTCTGGTTTATTGGACTTACCCTACTCAGCTAACATGGAGTTGAAGAAGGTCAACCACCACACCATGGAGTCAAGAGTGCCTAAATCTGAAAGCAGGAGAATTGCATCCAGCATTCATGTGGAATCTAAGCCCCCTCTTGATATAGACGTGGAGTGGACACAACCATTCCAAGGTCCACAGGATGGAGGAATAGAATATGGATTACAGTGGACTTACTGATACTCTATTCATCAACTATTGTGGTTAGTAATCGAAGAAAATGTGGCATTGCTGTGGAAAAGTGGCCATGGTGGCTTCTGGGTTTGGGGAATGGGAGGAAGAGATGAGATGTGGAGGTGTTTTTTGGACTTGGAGTTGTCCTGAGTGGTGCTGTAGGGACAATTACTGGACATTGTAGGTCCTCCCATGGTCCACTGGATGGAATGTGGGAGAGTGTGGGCTATGATGTGGACCATTGACCATGAGGTGCAGCAATGCTCAGAGACGTATTCACCAAATGCAATGAATGTGTCATGATCATTGATGAGAATGTTGCTTTAGGGCGAGTAGTGGGGTGCGGGGGGTGGGAGGGTACATGGGGACCTCATATTTTTTTAATGTAATATTAAAAAATGAATTAAAAAATAAATAAAAAAAACAATGCAATGAATGTACCACACTAACGAAATAAGTTGCCGATTTGGGAGGATTGGGAGGTGTGGGGAGTGAGGTATATGTGAACCTGCTATATTTTTTAATGTAACATTTTGTGTGATCCATGTATCTTTAAAAAAAGATAATAAAAAAAGAAATAAGGCTTAAAAAAACAGACAGCTGGTACACTCCTCCAAGTTCAAGGAGAGAGAGAGAGGGAAGAAAAAGAAAGCACAGATGCCAAGGTCTAGCATAATCAAGGACCTCAGATGGACCTCAGGCCACTGTGGATTCAAGGATAGGAAGTCTGTGATATGCAGACTCAAGGTGTGTGAGTCTCTGGAGCATGGGCCACCAGGGTTTAGGGGACACAGACCTGGGAACCATGCATCCGGTTAACAGGGCCCTGGGAGCACTGCAGCACAACACAGCCTTCAGGGATCCCCGCAGCTGGGCAACAGCCCTAGGGGGATGGGTCCTGCCTGCAACCTCTGACCTCCATGTCAGAAACCCCAAATTCCACCTCTCACATGAATCTTTTCTGTCATTTTCTCACCAACTCAACATCCAGACACCTCCTTCCCTGCAACCCCCCAAAACAACCCACTCAGCGTTTGGGAGCACCGCAGCACAAGCCTTTAGGAATCGCCTCAGCTGGGCCACCAGCCCCAGCAGGAAGGATTCCGCCCACAACCTCCAACCTCTATGCTAAAGACCCAAAATTCTTCCTCTTGTGAGAATCTCCTCTGTCACTATCCCACCAAATTGACATCCAGACATCTCCTGCCCTGCAAACACCCAAAACAGCCTGGTCCAGCAGGACTCCAACCCTACTCAGCCACTTCTTTGCAGGAGAGATTATGCGGTGCACTCACTCAGATGCCATCTTGCCCCACCTCCATCTTTTTAAATGTGTGTTTTTTTAATGAGTGGATTTTACAGATACATTATAATAAATTGTACTGCTACATTAAAAAATAGGGGATGATGTCAGAGAGGGAGGGTAGTACATGGGACTCCTTAATACATTTGAGGTAACTTTTCTGCAACCTAAAACTTCTTTAAAAATATTTTATTAGTACGGTGGACTTGGCCCCATGGTTAGGGCTTCCATCTAACACATGGGAGTTCCATGGTTCAAATCCCGGGCCTCCTTGACCCGTGTGGAGCTGGCCCATGTGCAGTGCTGATGCACACATGGAGTGCCGTGCCACACAGGGTTGTCCCCTGTGTAGGGGAGTCCCATGCACAAGGAGTGCACCCCATATGGAGAGCCGCCCAGCGTGAAAGAAAGTGCAGCCTGCCAAGGAATGGTGCCACACACGGAGAACTGACACAACAAGATGACACAACAACAAAAAGAAACACAGATTCCCATGCCACTGACAAAAACAGAGGTGGAAAAAGAAGACACAACAAATAGACACAGAGAACAGACAACCGGGGTGGGTGGGGGAAGGGGAGAGAAATAAATAAATAAATCTTTTTTTAAAATAGCTTATTATATAATAAAAAGAAACATGTATTGAAGATGGTGCAGTAACGCCTAATGGGATAAACCCAAAGAAATCCACAATAAGATACATCATAGTCAAACTTCTGAAAATCAAAGGCAAAGAAAAAATTTTGGAAGCAGCAATAGAGAAGCAGTACCTAAGAGACAGAGCAAAAACTGTAATGACTGGATTTTTCATTACATATCATGGAGGCCAGAAGGCAGTTGTGCAACATTTTGACAAATTAGGTGATATAGACCTGTTCCTTAAAAAATATAAACAATACAATTTACCCATTATGGAACAGATAATTTGAATAGCCTTATAAATATTTGTGGTCCTTTGAGACTGTGTCTACCACCAGAAAATCATATTCTTAAAGCTGGTCCATTCCTATGGATGGGAACCTCTTGTAGGTCGGACCTTTTGATTGGGTTACTTCAGTAAGGCATGGCCCAGGGTGGATTTTAATCCTCTTGCTGGTGTCCTTTATAAAGAGGATGAATATATAGGGAGAAACCCTGAGGAACTGAGAGAGAAAGCCCCAGAAGCTAGAAGCTGAAAACACAGAAGATAAAGGAGAGACAAACAGATACCACCAGGTGTCTTGGCATATGACAGAGGAGTGCAGGTTTGGTGGCCAGTTTTCAGTGAGAAAACATTGCCTGATCATGCCTTAATTTAGACAAGTTTCTGAGTCATGAAACTGTAAGGTTTTAAACTCATATCCCCATTGTAAAAGCCAACCCATTTCTCTTCTATTGCATTTCAGCAGCTTAACAAACTATAACACTATCAAATAAGTTGAATTGGTAATTTAAAAATTCTTGAGAACTAAGTCTCCAAGCTCAGATATTTTCACTGTACAATTCTGACAAATTTTAAGAGGTTAATTCTAATCTCTTATATAATATAAAAGAGGAGGGAGAATTATCTAATTCATTTTATGATACCAAAGTCAGGCAAAGTGATACAAAAAAGAAAACAGTAGACCAATATCCCTCATTACTATAGATATACACAAAAAAATTAACAAAATTTGTGTCAACTTATTCTAGTAAAATGTAAAAAAGAATTATATACCATAACCAAGTGGGGTTGATTCCAGCAATGCAAGGGTGGATTAATAATTTTTTAAAAGTCAATGTAATCCACCAAATTAATAGGCTAAAGATGAAAATTCGATGATAATAGCAATTGAGTTAGAGAACACATTCAGCAGAATTCCAACACTCATTCATAAATAATAAAATATATAAGGAAACTGCAGAGTAGAACTTCTTCAACATTATAAAGAATGACTACCCAAAAAAACTAGAGCTGTCATCATACTTAAAGATGAAATACTGAATGCTTTCCTTTTTAAACTAGGAACAAGGCAAAGACATCCATTTCACCACTGATATTTAACATAGTAGTGAAAATTCTAGCCAGTGCAATAAAACAAGGAAATAAACGTGTACATATAAAAAATGACAAAATTAAACTACCCCTACTTGCAGCTTACAGTATGTCCTACATAGAAAACTACAAGAAATCTAAAATTGAACTCCTGGAACTAATAAGTGAGGTCAGCAATATGTACTACAATATTCTTTTCATGAACTATGGTGATTAGTAATAGAAGAAAATGAGGCATTGGTGTGGAGAAAGTGGCCATGGTGGCTGCTGGGGGTAGGGAGTTGGAGGAAGAGATGAGATGTGGGAGTGTTTTTCAGGACTTGGAGTTGTCTTGGGTGGTGGTGCAGGGACAGTTTCCAGACATTGTATGTCCCCCCTTGGCCCACTGGGTGGAATGTGGGAGAGTGTGGGCTATGATGTGGACCATTGACCATGAGATGCAGCTGTGCTCAGAGATGTATTCACCAAATGCAATGAATGTCTCATGCTGTTATGGGGGGATGAGAGGGGTGAAGGGGGTGGGGGGTATTTTTTTAATGTAATATTAAAATATAAATAAAGACAAAAAATCAATAGAATTTCTATATATTATCAATTTGTGGAAACTATAAATTAAAACACAATACCGATTATAATCATTCAATAATCCAATATAAATAGTTAAAAAAATATATGTCCAGGAGTTTTCTGATGAAAACTATAAATTCCAATGAAAGAAATTTTATAAGACCTGAAAAAATGAGGGGACGTATTGTGTTAATGAATGGGAAAAATCAACACCAAAAGCACGAGCAGCAAAACAACAAATAGATAAATGGGACTACCTCAAAATTAAAGCCTTCTGCACCTCAAAGGATTTTGTCAAGAAAGTAAAAAGGGAAACCACACAATGGGAGAAAATATTTGGCAACCATATATCTCATAAGAGACTTATAACTTGCATATATAAAGAACTCATGTTTCTTGAAAATAAAAAGATAAACAACCCATTTAAAAAATGGGAAAAAGATTTAAACAGACACTTCTCCAAAGAAGAAATACAAATCGCTAAAAAGCACATGAAAAAATGCTCCAAATCTCTAGCTATCAGGGAAATGCAACTCAAAACTACAATGAGATACCATCTTACTCCCATAAGATTGGCAGCTATGAAAAAAACAGAAGAATACAAATGCTGGAGAGGATGTGAAGAAAGGGGAACACTCATCCACTGCTGGTGGGAATGCAGAAGGATCCAACCATTCTGGAGGACAGTTTGGCAGTTTCTCAAAAAACTAACCATACACTTGCCATATGACCCAGCAATACCACTGCTGGGTATATACCCAGCAGAATTGAAAACAAGGACACAAACCGATATATGTACACCAATGTTCAAAGCAGCATTGTTCACTATCACGAAAAGTTGGAATCAACCCAAATGCCCATCAAAGATGAGTGGATCAATAAAATGTGGTATATACATACAATGGAATACTACTCGGCTTTAAGAAAAAATACACTACAAACACACGTGATAACATGCATGAATCTTGAGAACCTTATGTTGAGTGAAGCAACCCAGGCATTGAAGGACAAATACTACATGACCTCAATGATATGAAATAAGCAAGCTGCCTCAGAGAGCTAGAGACTGGAAGATAGGCTTACAGGAAATCGGGGGGTGGAGGAAGGATGTGATCTGACGTCTGCAGGGGTGGAATCTATGATGAGCTGGCAGTAAGTATGAGCACAAAGAAGAGATAAAATGGGGGCAAGGGGTTGCCTTTGGATGGGGCTTTGCCGGTTTGAGGGGGGCTGGGGATGGGCGGAGGGGTAATGTTGCCCCAAAAATTGGGGGGAGGGAGGGGCAGCATACGAACATAGGAGAGTGTCAGGTGTTGGTTGAGAGTAAAATGCTGAGAAAACCGTATCAAAATATAATTAGGAGGGTTACCTGTCTAGGATGCTCAGAGGGGATGGTCTGACACGGGACAGACTCCTGGGGAATGTCTGAATGCTCATTTTGCCAGGGTGAGTTGTACCACTGGGTAGAGACCCAAGTAGTGAGAGTGGGGGTGGGCCCATATCCTGGGGAGGACTAATGCCATCAAATAGAGGGAACTGTATCTCTTGAGAGAAAGGGTGGCTCCCAGGGCATTAGGGCAGTTGAGCAAGTCAGGCCCTGAACACTGTTGCAAGTATCTCTGGACGTGGTGCCTCAGGAAATGGAGATTGGCTGTCGCTGTGGTCCCCAAAGGGAGGGGTAAATGGATGTTGAATGGATGGAACCAAGATAAATGTGGGGGCAAGAGAGGACTTTCATGAGAGTACACAAGGATGAATATAAAACATGTAATATTACACCAAAAACATATAGGGTACGACAGACTAATAATGTAAACCATAATGTAAAACATAGGATAACTAAAAATTTAGAAAACTGTATATCCTAAAGTATGGACCACAATGTAAGCACAGATGTCACCTTGTTTGAAAACTATTGTTTCGGAGTCTGTACATTAGTTTCAGTAAATATGATATGAATAAGTTAAAAGATTATCGCTGCGGAAGGGAAAAAGTTTTATGGTGGATGTGTGGGAGTAATGTATATTGTATATATGAATTACTGTGATTTAGGGCTCCTGTGAAGAGATGCTCAATAATTAGGAAAAAAGAAAAGAAAAAGATAGGATGTAGAATTTTTCCAAATCAATAAGTATTCTATATCTAACCTTTAAACTCATCGCTATATTCCATTTTACTAGTAAGGGAACCTGACATTATTTTAGGCTTCACTTTTCAGGAAGTTTTGGATCATAGAGTGGTTCAACAATGGGAGCAGAGGAATACTGGTATGGGATGTTATTGACAGGGGACGTATGGTTGACAGGGAGTTATACAGGGCATGCGTCCAAGGCGCATGGAAATGTTTGGCTATACTCATAGTGGAAACAATTAAAAACAACAGGTGGGGTGGGTACTGGTTTCCTGGCTGGGGGGTGGGGCTCTGTCAAGGTCCCTAGGGAAGCAGCGGCAGTCCCCCAGGTGCAACGGCAAGGACCAGGAAGGAATGAGGGTCCAACAGTGACCCCCTGATACTAATGACTATGCTTGTGAGCCTATATACCTGAAATAAGAACAAGGCCTAGAGCAGCACTGTGCCTAAGAGTTCCCTCCTGACAGCCTCCATGTTACTCAAATGTGGCCAGTTTCGAAACCAAACTCAGCATGTAAATGCAATGCCTTCCCCCCAGCGTGGGACATGACACCCAGGGATGAGCCTCCCTGGCATCGAGGGATCACTACCAAGTACCAGCTGATGGTGTAACTAGAATATGACCTTGAATTAAAGGTTCAACGCAGACTGGCAGAATATCCCTTTCTACATATAAAAACAGGAGTTAAAAATTCTGTTTGACCTAAATTAAGGGGGAAATGGAAAGGACAAATGAGTTTATATGGCCATGAGTCTCTAAAAAAGAGTCTGGGGGTTGTCAGAAGGATTGTCCTTATGCACACCTGAGCAGAGTCTCAGAGACAAATAATGTAGATACAACCCCAGGTATTGGTTCTTTTGACGGCTAAAGAGACCCACAGATTCTATTGTCATGGCAGATGGGGTTCACTGCCATGTCAGTTGGCCCTTCTTTGGAGCTGGTGTTTCTGTGTGATGGAGCTGGACTCAGATGGGATCTCTTTTCACAAGACTTTCATGCTACTTTACTGGAACTGTAGTTGGTGCTGGGGTTTAAGATATATCTAGGGGATTTGAATCTCTGGACTGGCAATATGATAACCAGGCGATGAACCTCAGCAGGCTTCAACTCCTACACTCTGATTTATTGGACTTACCCCACTCAGCTAACATGGAGTTGAAGAATGTTAACCACCACACCATGGAGCCTAGAGTGCCTACAACTGAAAGCAGGTGGATTGCAGCCAGTATCCATGTGGAATCTAAGCCCCCTCTTGACATTGATGTGGAATGGACACAACCAAGCCAAGGTCCACAGGAAGGAGGAATACAGTAAGGATTAGAGTGGACTTAATGATATTCTATTCATGAACTATTGTTGTTAATAATCAAGAAAATGTGGCATTGGTGTGCAAAAAGTGGCCATGGTGGCTGCTGGGTGCGGAGAATGGTAGGAAGAGATGCGATTTGGAGGCATTTTCGGGACTTGGAGTTGTCCTGGGTGGTGCTCCAGGGACAATTGCCGGACATTGTATGTCTTCCCAAGGCCCACTGAATGGAATGTGGGAGAGTGTGGGCTATGGTGTGGACCATTGGCCATGGGGTGCAGAGATGCCTGGAGATGTACTCACCAGATGCAATGGATGTGTCATGATGATGGGGGAGAGTGTTACTGTGGGGGGAGTGATGGGGTGGGGGCGGTGTGGGTGAATGGGGACCTTATTTTTTTAATGTAATATATTTTTAAAAAATGAATTAAAAAAAAGATGCCAATAATCTCCAAATTGATATGCAAAGTGAGCAGTATTCACATCCAATCCTAGCATGAGTATTTGTAGTTATAGAAAAGTTTTTTTCCTAAAATTTGCCTGGAAAGTCAAAGGAAATAGAATGCCAACAATGCTTTGAAAAAATTGAGTAAAGCAGGGATAAACTTTCTACAGGATTTCATGCGTTATGATATAACTACAGTAATCAACACATTGTGAAGTAAAGCAAAGTTATGCACAATAGACCAATGGGATAGAATAGAGAACTCCAAAATAGACTTCCACTAGTATGGCCAAATAAAATTTTACTATGTTGCCAAAGCAAGTAAAGGGAAGGATAGTATTTTTTAACAAATGATGCTGGAGGAAATGGATACCTGTAAGCTGAAAAACAAAAATTTAAATTTTGACCTAAATTTCACACCTTAAACAAAATTAACTCCCAAAGAATCATAGATTTAAATTTAAAGCAAAAAAACTGTAAAACCTTAAAAGAAAATGTATGAGAAAATATTTAGGACCAGTGCCTTGCTAAAGAGTTCTTAGACATGGCAACAAAAGTATGATCCCTAAAAGAAAACAAAAGGATGAGGATAAATTGGGCTTCATCAAAATCAGATAGATTTACTCTTTGAAAGATACTGTGAAAAGGATGAAGAAAAAAGCTGCAGAATGGGATAAAATATTTGTAAATCAAATATCATACAAAGGATTAATATCTAGACTCTCTAAGGATCTCTTAAAACTTAACAACCAGACACAAAATGACAAGGAGTGTATGATTGTGGTACTATGAACTAAATGTATTCTATAATCTCATGGAGTGAATAACTTGAATATGGGTCACTGGAAAATAAAATGCAGTTAGGGAATGGAAAGCTGAGGGTTAATTTGTTTATGATTGGTAAAATGATGTCTGTCAATCTTTGGAAATGAATATAAAAGTTGAAAGGTCAACATAGTATTTGTAACCAGCAATACTATTAATATTATGTGGGTTTGAGAGTAGTTTAAAGGGAAAGTCTAAGGTCATTTATGTTATTAACAGAAAAGCTCAAAATTGTAACATGGGACTATATAGCTTAGTAAAACCATATGTGGAACATGAATATGGGTAAAACTGCATATATAAGGCCATCTTTCTTTGAAATTGAAACAAATGTATGTTAACCCTACAAGATATTAATAACAGAATAAAACATGCTAAGTAAAAGAAACAAAGCATAAAGTATTACATATTGAATGATTCAGTTTATACAAAATGTAAATATAAATCAATTTATAAAGATAAAATTAGATTAGTGGTTATGTAAGACTGGGAAAGGACTGCTAAGATGTGCAGAGATTTTTCTTTTTGGAGTAATGAAATTGTTCTAAAAATTTTTGTGGTAATGAATGCACAACATTGTGATTATATAAAAGTCATTGATTATACACCTTGAATATATCTTACAGAATGTGAATATATCCCAAAAAACTGTTTAATAAATAAATAATTGTGTAAGAATAGCTAGAAATAGAAGGTATGTACAGAAGACAGAGATTGAAAGGTGAAAATTTTTCATTTGTCTGTTTTTTATTATTATTGAAATATTGAAATAATGAAAATGTTCTAATAATTATTGAACTGATGATTGCACAGCTATTGATTATACCAAATACCATTGATTGTACACTTTATATGAATTATGTTTTATTAGTATGTATCAATAAATTTGATTTGTTTAAAAAAATAAAAATCTTAGTGAAATAAATAGTCCTTTAGAAAATGAGCAAAAAATATTGAGTCATTACACTAAGAAGATATATGGATGGCAAATAATCACATAGTGTTCAGCATGGATAGGCACTAAAGAAGTGTAAATTAAGACCATAGTGTGAGGCGATATCATTAACACGGCAACATAAGATATTCCCTGAAAAATCATCCTCAGAGACTCAATGAATAAAAGGACAAAGCCTACTTACTTAAAACTTTGGAGAATGATAGAGAGTAGAGAAGGACTCCACAATTGCTGAATTAAAGAAAAAGAAAATAGGTGGGAAACTACCATCTTTAATGCCATCACAATTCCTTCCCCGGCTCACTTAGTCCCATGCTGCTTGGGAGATGCTCACTGGCAACAGCCTGGATCCCACTCACCTCCTACTGGTGACTCAGATTAGAGAACTGTGAGCTAGTTGGAGCCCCTTGCATATCTGGGAATGACACAGAGTGGGACAGAAGCCACTGAGGGGTGCTGCATAAAAAATGGCTCATGATGGGGAGAGAGAAGAAAGACCACAGTAGAACTGTGTCTAGCAACTAGTGAGTCCACTCATCCCAGCTTTTGTTGGTTAGGCAACATAAATAAATGCTAAACAGATGTTTCTGGAGTGACCCCCTTTTCTAGATTTATCCAAACTGGCTCCCTGGGGAAGGACACTATAATGTGGAAGAAACCAGAGGCAGAAAAAGCTCATAGGGAAAAAAAGGGTGTATTAAACTGAAGTTATATAATACAGGAGGGCCTCAGAACTAGAAAGTGTAAGAAAAATAAGGCACCAAGTGAAGGAGATAATTTAAACAAATCACAGGAGAAGAGGGAAAAAGTCTGAACACACAAAAAATCCGGAATAGATCAAGATTCCCAGAGAATGAACAGAGGAAAGCAAGTTTTCTTCTGAAGGAGAAACAATTACACAAAAAGTGCAATCTTAAAAATTTTAACAAGTATCTAGGGCAAGAACCAGATGAAATTGAGCTGAGGAAATATGATCATTAAACATGATCTACACTAAAGGTCTGGAGTAAATTGGAACAAGTATAAAAGAAGAGCCTTAACA
The DNA here is from genome assembly GCF_030445035.2 of Dasypus novemcinctus. Classification (NCBI taxonomy): domain Eukaryota; kingdom Metazoa; phylum Chordata; class Mammalia; order Cingulata; family Dasypodidae; genus Dasypus; species Dasypus novemcinctus. The sequence goes on along the minus strand of NC_080704.1, from coordinate 64,193,481 downwards.
AAAAGTCAATCATCAATAAAACCCTGAACAAGAGGGAGAGACTGACCTTTAGAGTTAACTCAAAAGAATCAGATGCATAGCCATCAGCAAAAATTTACAAGCCATTCTAAAAAACAGAAAGATATGATTCAGTCAAAGGAACAAATTAAAACTTCAGAGAAGACACAGAATTTGGAGCAACTAATCAAAGAAAGTCTAACAAATTTCCTAAATAAATCATTCAAAGAGATGAAGGAAGATATACATAAACAGATACAGGATATTAAGGAGACAACATATGAGCATAAAGAAGAATTTGAACTAATAAAATGGAACAAACCAGAAAATATTTGGATGAAATGCACAAAAGTAGAGATTAAAGATGCACCAAAAACACACAACAGCATATATGAAAAGGCAGAAGAAAGAATCAGCAAACTAGAAGACAGACCAATCAAAATAATTCAGTCAGAAGAACAGAGAGAGAAAAGAATTTTTTAAAAATGGAGTAGTGTCTTAGGGATTTGAATGACAGCACAAAGCACACAAACATCTGCATCATGGATATCAGAAGGAGAACAGAAGGGGAAAGGGACAGACAGTCCATTTGAGGAAATAATGGCCAAAAATTTCCAAACTCTTATGAAAGACATATTCATGTCCAAAAAGCACAACATACTTCAAAAAGAATAAATCCTAAAAGAACTACCCTGACATATATTAATCATAATGTCAAATGCCAAAGATAAAGAGAGCATCCTGAAAGCAGCAAAAGAAAAGCAATTTGTGACATACAAAGGACAGCAACAAAATAAATGCCAATTTCACATCAGAAAGCATGGACATGAGAAGGCAGTGGTATGATATATTTAAGGCACTGTAAGAGAAAAACTGCCAGACAAGAATTCCCTATCTGGCAAAACTGTCCTTCAAAAATGAGAGGGGTTTTAAAATATTCACAGATAAACAGAAACTGAGAGTTTGCCAACAAGAGACCTGCCATACAAGTAATACCAAACAGAGACCTACAGGCTGAGTGGTTAAGACAGGAGAGAGAGGCTTGGAAGAGAGTGTAGAAATAAGGATTATCAGTAAGTGTAGCTATAAGGGTAAAATGAAAAACAAAATAAGATATGACATATTAAAACCAAAGGATAAAATGGTTGAATTAATTACTACCTTTACAGTAATAACATTGAATGTTAATGAATTAAGCTACCCAATCAAAAGACACAGATTGGAAGAATGGATTAAAAAGCCTGACACACCTATATGCTGACTACGAAAGTCCCATAGACACAAATTGGTTGAAAGAAAAGGTTGGAAAAATATTTTGTGGACAAACAGTAAACAAAAAGGAGCTGGGGTAGCTATACTTGTGAGCTGCTATTTCAAGTTAGCAACCCCTGCTGTGGGCTGCTATTCTAAGTTAGCAACCCCTGCTGTGGGCTGCTATTCTAAGTTAGCAACCCCTGCTGTGGGCTGCTATTCTAAGTTAGCAACCCACGAGGACCGGGCGGGCTTCCACGGCTCGGCAGTGAGCCCCTAGGCCAGCACGTAGGCCTAGGTTCTCCAGGCGTGGGGGACGCGCGGTAAAAACCACAGAGGCAGCCTGTGAGAATGAGCTAGTCTACTTTATTGCGGAAACACACTTGATTATATAAGATCGGGTCAAGGGAGGGGTAGGAATTGGGGCGGGTAAACTACGGGGCGGTAGTGGATAGGCGGAACTGTGCAGGCAGCTATGAAGTAGGCGGTGATTAAGAAAGGGGGCAGATTATGAGTTGGCTAAGTGGACGGGACTGGCGGGAAGGATAGCAACGGCTGGAAAAGGGAGATAACAAAGGCTAGGAGGAGGGGTGAAGGGAGGCAGCAACATATACTAACATTGGACTAAATAGATTTTAAATGCAAAAATGTTATAAGAGACAAAGGACTGTTTTAGTTATCTAAAGGCTGTCAAGGCAATATACCAGAAACGGGTTGGCTTTTACAATGGGGATTAATTAACTCATAAGATTACAGTTCCCAAGCTGAGAAAAATGTCCAAATCAACAGATTATGGAAAGCTGTCTACTCAAAGACACAGCTGCCAGGAATTCTGGGCTCCTGTCACATGGCAGGGCACAATGATGGTCTGCTGTCTCTTCTTTCGACTCTAGGTACTGTTGCTTTCAGCTTTGGCTTCCTCCAGCTTTCTGCTCCTGTGAATTTCTCTTTCCAAGGTTCCATTTATTTCAGCTTTGGCTGAAGTAAATGGACCCTGAATAGGAAAATCATCTTGAAAGAGAAGAATGAAGTTGGAGGACTCACACCTCCTGACATTAAAGGATATTACAAAGCTACCATGGTCAAAATAGCATGGTATTGGCATAATGATACATATATTGTCCAATAAAATCAAATTAAGAGTTCAGAAATATATCCCCACAGGCTGGCAAGTCTACTCAAGTGGGACAGAATACTCTCTTCAACAAATTATGCTGGGAAAATTGGATATCCATATTTAAAAGAATGAAAGATGACCCCTATCTCACACATTATGCAAACCTTAACTCAAAATGGATCAAAGACATAAATATAGGAGCCAGGACCATAAAGCTCATAGAAGAAAATATAGGAAAGCACCCTCAAGATCTTGTGGTAAGAAATGGTTTCTAAGACATTACACCCAAAGCACACACAGTGAAAGAAAAAATAAATAAATAGGACCTCCTTAAAATTAAAAACTTTGACACTTCAAAGGATTTTGTAAAGAAAATGAAAAGGTAGCATACTCAATATACTCAATGGGAGAAAATACTTGGAAACCACATATCCAATAAGGGCTTAATACCCAGAATATATAAAGAAATCTTGTAACTCAACAATAAGAAGACCATTTAATTTTAAAAGGGGCAAAACACTTGAATAGATATTTTTCCAAAGAGGATATGCAAATGGTTAAAAAGCACATGAAAAGATGATCAACATCACTAGCTATTAGGGTAATGCAAATCAAAACCACAATGAAATCATTTATTTCCCACTAGATGGCTATTATTAAAAAAACACAAACAAACAGAAAACTGCAAGTGTTGTAAAGGATGTGTAGAAATAGAAACATTTACTGCTTGTGAGAATGCAAAATGGTGCAGCCACTGTGGAAGACAGTTTGGCAGTTCCTCAGGAATCTAAGTTTAGATTTACCATATGATCCTGCAATCTTACTATTTGGTATCTACGCACAAGAACTGAAAGCAGAGACTTGAACATATATTCGCACAGTGATGTTCATAGTGGCATTATTCATAATTGCCAAAGATTGAAGCAACCTAAGTGTCCATCAACAGATGAATGGATTAACAAAATGTGTTGTGTTGTGTGTGTGTGTGTGTAATGGAATATAACTCAGCTATATAAAGGGATGAAATTCAGATGCATGTGACAATATGGATGAACTTTGAGGAATATTAGGCTGAGTGAAATAAGCCAGATACAAAAAGGCAAATGTCATATGACCTCAGTGATATGAACTAATTATAGTAAATAAACTCATATAGTTACAGTCTAGAATATAAGTTACCAGGGGATAGATTGGGGTTAGAGAATAGGGAGGTGACATTCACTTTGTACAGTATTTCTATTTAGGTTAATTGTAAATATTGGAAATAGATGATGGTAATGTTAGCACATTATTGTGACTGTAATTAATAGCACTTAATTATATAGGTGAATGTGGTTAAAAGGAGAAACTTTAGTCACATATGTTACCAGAATAAAAATGAAAAAAGAAAACATAGGACTGTATAATACAATGAACGCTAAATAGAGCAAGTATAAGAATGTTATTTCATGAATTATAACAAATGGATGACACAAGGTGCTAATAATAGGGTGATGTATGAGAGAAATACACCTATTATAAGCTAAAGATGATAGCACTATTTTAATAATCTCTCCTCAATTATAACAAAGGTTACTACTGTTAAAAAAATACATAGTTCAATTTTAAAAAGTGCTATCATCAGTTTTAACAAACATTCTACACCAATGCATTGCGTTGGTAGTAGGGTGGTATATGAGAATCCTGTATTTTATGCATGATTTGTTTTGTATACCCATAACTTCTCTAATAAAAAATTAACAACAAAAAAGAGCACAATGTGGTGTTACTACATACTTAACAAATGGCTAAAAGAAAAATAGTGACAAGACCAAATGCTGGTGAGGATGTGGAAAAACTGGATCATTCACACACTGATGAAATATAAAATGTTACAGCACTCTGGAAAACAGTTTGGCAGTTTCTTAAAAACGTAAACATGTACTTACACTATGACCCAGTAATTGCAACATGGACATTTATCCTAGAGAAATGAAAATTATGTCCATGGAGAATCCTGTGCTCAATTGTTCATAGCATTGGAACAATGATATGTTTATTTTATTCATAATAGCAAAAACATGGACATGTCCAGATATCCTTCTGTGGGTGAACTGTTATAAAAACTGTGGTATATCCATACCATGGAATACTACTACTCAACAATAAAAAGGAAGTAAGTATTAATACACTACACAACTTGGTTGGATATCAAGGGCATTTTACTAAGCTAAAAAGCCAATCTCCAGAGGTTATATAGTATATGATTTCATTTACACAACATTTTTTAAATGAAAAAAGTTATAGAAATTAAGACATGATTAGCGGTTACCAGGAGTAGGTGATTGTTGGTGGGATGAAATTGTGTGCAGCTATGAAAGAGGAAATAACACAAAAAAGATCTTTGTGGGGGTGCAGTAGTTCTGTATCTTGATTGTGGTTTCTTTTTCTGCATTTACAAATGATAAAATGGCATAAAATTACATTCACATATTGTGCCTGGTATTGCTGTTGTACTATAGTTAAGTGAGATATAATCATTAGGGAAAACTGAGTGAAAGTTACCTGTCACCTCTCTATGCTATCTGAAGCTTCCTGCGAATCTATGATGATTCTAAATAAAATCATGTTTTATTACCCTTGTAGTCATCATAGCCTTGGAAATAAAGTGTATGTCCCTGTGAGATTAAATAAAATCCTTTGCACCTTAAAGTGCAATTACATGGCAAGTTTCTTGGTCTTTTGAATAGACTAAAAATTAGAACTGTAATTTATGATAACATGAAAGAAATTATTACAACTTTAAACTTAAACATGACTTTCCCCTATTTTTCCATTGTCCCACAATAGGCTTCTCTTTGTCTATTGTGCTTCCTGTGGTCATTTAAATATAAATAGCCTAATTTTTTTGTTCCTAATTTTATTGAGTAGAGCAATAGCCATTAGACACCTTTATTCTCTTTCAAAGCTTCCCATTAAGTACCATATGTAATCTTAAAATATCTTGTCTGAGTTAATTTTCACCCAAGTTAAATTAAAATGTCTTAAGTGTATCCTCGATGATTTGTTAAATATGTGAAAGTATTTACTAATATATTGCATATGTTTTAATTTAGTTTCTGGTATATTTTGTAACACAGAAGAATTAGTATTTATCTAGTCAAATGTATTGATCTTTTTCTTTGATGGAGTTTAAGAAAGTTTTATTTACCTCAAGGCCATAAACACATATATTATTTTAATACTTTCATAGATTTAAAATTTTTAAACTCAGTTATATAGATGTTATTTATTCTTTACAAATCATGTGTGTTTGGTATCTAATTTTGATTTTTTTCCCTCAAAACAAGAGAGAATTAACACAAAATTGAATAGTCCGTCCTTTTCCCATTAACTTGAATGCACTAAATTCACATATATGTATGGATATGTTTTCTTTATTGATCTTTTTTCCTTTACTTTAAGTGTGAAATGACTCCTGTTTAAAAGAGGGGGTAAAATATAAATATACAGAGAAAGGCATAATTACTAAGTCAACAGCCATCCAACCACTGGCAATGTCAAGAAATAGAACATGATAGCAGATCAGGAGCAGCAGTACATACCTTGTTGATCCCACTCTCTTCTTTTCTCTCTAGTGTTAACCATTATCCTAATGTTTATTATGGTCATTTCCTGGATTTTTATTCACTGCCTATTATAGCAGTTTTTTTCCTCTTTAACTTTATATAAATAGAATTATACTGTGTTTATATTTTGTCTTGCTTCTTTACCTCAACATACAGTTTTCATGCTAATCTATGTTATTATAAGTATTTCTGGTTTGCTCAATTTCATACTTATGTAATCTATTTTATGAACATTTCACAACCGATCTATGCATTCTATTATTGATGAGCATTTGTGTTGTTTCCACTTGGCTATTACAAGCAGTTCTGTTTTAAAATTCTTGTACATGTTTTCCTATTGCTCACATATACAGGTGCTTCCAGGGCAAATAGTAAGGAGCAGAATTAAAGGATTGTGGGGTTTAAATGTGTTCAGCTTTACTATATAATTTTAAACTGTTTTCCAAAGCAGCTGCACCAATTTATGCTCCTAGTAGCACTAGTAAGCAATTCCATTGTTCTACAACCTTGCCAATACTAGACATTGAGATACTTATTTTTTGCCATTCTTGTTGATATGTAGAGATAGTTCATGGTTTTCATTTGTGTTTATTTGATTACTAATGTGGACGAACACTTTTTATGTGTTTATTGTGCATTTATATATTTTCCTTTCTGAAGTGCCTGACATAGTGCTTTCTTATTAACTTTTTTTTCATTTAGTTGTGCGTTGTGTTTGGTTGATTGATTTTTGTGTGTGCTTGCTTGGTTATTGTCCCCCATTATAGTCCAACCATGGTTGAATAGTTATAAATAAAATTTAGGCATTTCCCAGTTTCTAAAGCTAAATTTGAGCACTCCATCCAATTACTTAATGCTGTCTTGAAATATGTTTTAAAAAAAAGTCATTTTGTAATTTGAAACTGAAGACTGCAATAAAAACAACAGTCTCCTCCAATTGTTAGTATTGGATCCCTAAAAAGGCAGCAGAGAGATTTAAGTAACTATGTCTTTTTTACTAATGCATATACAATATAAATGAACTCATTAGCTATTGATGTTTGGGGTAGTTTGGAGACATTGAGTTTTATGTTATTTTATTAGCAGTATCCACTTAGATAAGCACTGACAGGAACAAAAAGGAACTGTAATAAATAAAATGTAAAATACATACAGCATGATGTTACTCCACAAGTGACTAAGGTCATTTAAAACCATGAAAAACTGGCATTAGGACAATGTGAAGTATTGAACAGCATTTCCCTGATGACAAGCTGATTATAAATGTGGAATTGTGTTATAGCTTAATACCAGCTATCAGATGTGATCTTTGTCCACAAGCCTCTCCTGTTACTTTTAACAGATCTGTAGTTGGTGCTGGGGTTTAGTATATACCTTGGGGACCTGAATCTCTGGACTGACCATGTGACAGCCAGTCCCTGAGCCTCAACAGACTTGCAACTCCTACACTCTGGTTTATTGGACTTAACACACTCAGCTAACATGGAGGTGAAGAAAGTCAACCACCACACCAGGGAGCCAAGACTGCCTGCAACTGAAAGCAGGAGAATTGCATGTGGAATCTAAGCCCCTTCTCGATATAGAGGTGGAGTGGACACGGTCATTCTAGGGTCCACAGGATGGAGGAATAGAGTATGGATTAGAGTGGACTTATTCTATTCTATTTATTCTATTCATAAAATATTGTGATTAGTAATTAAAGAAAACGTGGCATTGGTGTGGAGAAAGTGGCCATGGTGGCTGCTGCGGGTAGGGAGTGGAAGGAAGAGATGTGATCTGGGGGCATTTTCGGGGGTTGGAGTTGTCCTGGGTGGTGCTGCAGGGACAGTTACCGGACATTGTATGTCCTCCCATGGCCCACTGGGTGGACTGTGGGAGAGTGTGGCCTATGGTGTGGACCATTGACCATGAGGTGCAGCGGTGGTCAGAGATGTATTCACCAAATGCAATGAATGTCTCATGATGGAGGAGAAGGTTGTTGTTATGGGGGGAGGAATGGGGTGAGGGGAGTGGGGGGTATATGAGGACCTCGTATTTTTTTAATGTAACATTAAAAAAATAAAGACAAAAAATGCCAGCTATCAAAACTAAGGAACTCAATACAATTCTAGTAGTAGTTGATGTAGCAATTTTTAATTCACACCAGTATATTAGAACAGTTTGCCACAGTAGGAGATTTGCATTAGGAAGATGTGTTTTTAACACCTGCCTTCCCTTTTAATGGCACAGATAACAATTATTGGGCCCTTATTAAGTACTTGGAACACTTTTTATGTATCTGATTTAATCCTCACAGTATCTCTATGAGAGGAGTATGACTATCACATTTTATAGGTGAGGAATATGAGACACGGAGAAATTAAGTGACTGACTAAAGGTCAAACATCTAATAAATCAGCAATCCCAAGATGTGAATCAAGGTCTGCCTGACTCCATAAATCCTATTTTTACCACTGGATTATAAATCTCTCTGAATTTGTCATCCAGATTTTTTTTAAAAAAGGAAGAACAAGAAGAGGAAACAGCCTAAGTGGGGAAATCAAACTTTGCTTGTAGATTAGTATTTTCATTTACCAAGAGACTCAGCTACAATTTACTAGGGACATAATGTGGAGAAAGTGAAAAGAGAAAACTAGTTTGGTGACACATGGGATTGCTAAGCAACAGTTATCTGAAATCCAGTGAAACCATGGCAATGGAACACTGTGTTCTAAGCCATGAACTTATTTAACATTCAAGTGTGAAGGCACAGCTATTGGGAATATCTGGTAAGATAAATCAGGAGCATCACAGGCTTTGGAAATACAAGGGAGCATCATCACTATTGTTGCTGTTATTACCCTCACATACGAAACAAATAATTGAAGCAATCACTGTATTTCAAACAAATAATTACAGAATCTCAGAATTTAAATCTTCATTGTAATACACATAAATTACATCTTTAAATTTAATCTTAACCAGCAAATACATTTTCTACTTTCCTTCCTTTATCAAAATAGAACTACGCACTTGGATTAAAGAAGAGATCTGTGCTATACATGAATACTTAGCATTTTAAAGCATTTTAGGATTTACAGTGTGCTTTCTCACAATGTGTTTGTGACATTACCACTGTAAAATAAGTATCATTTTCATGTCACAGGAAGACAAAACAAGATTTTAGGGAATTTAAGCAACTTGTAAAAGGGCACATCATTAGTAAATGTTAGAGCCAAGACTTCTACAGTGGCTTTCTGCTTCTAGACAAGGGCTTCTCCTACTCAAAGTAATTTTTGTATTTTCCTAGGCCATAGACCTTTCTGATAATGTGACCAAGGTTGTGGCCCCTCCCTCTGTCCAAAAGTGTTTATATGCTCATTGCACAGAACAATTTTGCCTAAGGGAATTCATTACTGCCCCATCCTCACTACTACTCCCAACCCACCAATGCTTTTCCATATGACAACATGGTTTATGAAGAACCACTGATTGGGGGCAGATATTCAGTCGTGTTTAAAGAAGGCACACAGTGCTCCAAAGCAATTTTATTAATTTCTTTGTGCCTAGAAAGAGGCCAAGCACAGTTTCCTCTTTTCTCTAGTGGTTAAAGGAAGCATACTGAAATTCAGGGTGATTTTTATTCAGCTAGAAACCATTGGTGTATTACAGGTCAAATGGACAACACTAAGACCAGTATTGGTCTATGTGGAAATATTCAAAGTTGACACTGGTCACTTGAATATTTCCTTGGTCAGGTAGGCTCCAGGCCTAATTCCATAGATGCCAAGGAAGGGAGAACACTGACCTCCAGAGTAGGTATCTGGGTAGGCTGCACTAACTTTGTTTCTCTGTTGAAGGTTGGGCAGTGTCACTCCTACTGACAGGACCTCATAGTCCTTACTTTCCACTGACCCAGAATCATGTAACTCACCAGGTGGTATCATTGTTTGCAGGAGGTATGAGAGTTGTGTCTTTAAGAAGGAGGTAAATAGAGATATAATAACAATTCCTCAGTCAGTTACCTAATTCCCATGTAGGTACCAAGGTAGAATTTAGTGGCCCCATGCCAGGCAAAGACAGAGTATTAATAGAGGTCTTTTGCCCCAGCCCCGGCATGGTATCTGTCCTGAGGTGTGGTTCTTGGACTATAAGGCAACCTCAGGGATTCACTTTTTTCTCTTACATTCCCAGATATACACTTACATAAAGGTTGAGCAATATTCTTCCTTAGCTCTCAATGCTTGGGCTCTCAATGCACAGAGATGATTGGATGAGGAAAATTGGAGGTACTTGGAGAGTGGGAATATTCCTTCTTCAGGCATAGAACATTACTGGCCTCAAACCATTCAGTCAGGCCTCCTTTCCATCGCACCCTACCGTGAATTTGTTGACTAGCCAAGGGCAGGGTGTCCTATCATAGAAAGCAGCCCCAGTCTTTATTTCTGTACAGGCTGAATGAATCAAAGAGAGAAAATATCAATTAGGATAGACAAAGGCCAAGGAAGAAAAAGGCCAATTCTTTAAAAATTGTATTACAGAATATTACAAACTTTACAGAAATGATAATAACAGTAAAATAAGCCCCCACCCCCATGTAGCTGTAACTTAGCTTCTATAGTTATCAATCTAATTTTATTAACATTTATACCCTTAATCCACTTAGTCTATACTCACCAAAATATAAATTTAAGGAAAATTTCATCTCTAAATATTTCAGTATGTGTCACTAAAAGGTAAGGATTCTATTTTTAAATTTATCCATGGTGACATCATATATAAAATTGACAATTCTTTAATGTGAACAACTATCTAATTAGTGTTTAATTTTCTGATCATCTGATATTTAATTTTTGGAGGGATATCCAGAATAGTCCAAGCCATTAACATTCAATATTATTACTTTAAAAGTTTTACTTACTTCATCCAATTTATCTTTTGGCTTTCCATTGTCATATCTTACTATTTCCTGCCTTTTTACCCTTTAATTTACCTTCCTAATAATCTTCATTTCTTCAAGTCTCTCACCCTTGTTACTTTCCTTTCAGGCTGCAGCCCCCCCTTTAGTATCTCTTATAATTTTGGTGTTTTGGGAACCTAGTTTCTCCATTTTTGCTTGTCTGTAAAGACTTTAACTAACCCTCATTTTTGAGGGACAGTCTGGCCAGATGCAGAATTCTTGGCTGGAAGTTTTTCTCTTTCAGTACCATACATATATCATACCACTTTCTTCTTGCCTCCACAGTTTCTGATGAAACATCGGCACTTATTCTTATTGAGGTTCCTTTATATGTAATGATTTTCTTTTCTCTTGCAGCATCCAGAATCCCCTCTTATTCTCTGATATTTGCCATTCTGAATAATATGTGTCTCAAAGTTGGCTTATTCAGATTTATTATGTTTGGGGCATGTTGTCCTTCTTAGATGTTGATATTTATGTCTTTCAAAAGGGTTGGGAAGTTTTCTGTCATTATTTTCTCAAATATTATTTCTGTTCCTTTTCTGTTTTCTTCTCCTTCTGGGAAACTGATAATACAAGTTTCTGTGTGTCACATTGTCCTTTATCCCCTTTGACCATGTACCATTTTTTAAACAAACCAAGTTTATTGATACATGTTAATGAAGAATAAATCCATCCAATGTGTACAATCAATGGAATTTGATGTAACCACATGGTTGTGCATTTATCACTTCAATCAATCTTATAGCACATTCATTATTCCAATGTAATAATAGTAATAAACAAACACAACTCATCACCACTCAATCACTCTATGCATCCTCTACAGTACATAGCTGCTATCCTTTTTTGTATTTACAGTTAGTGAAAACAGTCTTATATATGGAATATCACCCATATTCCAATATTATTCATGTTTTACAAGTTTTACTATCTTATACATTCCAATACCATTTTTAACTTTCCTTCTATTAATATACAAGACCTTAGACTTTTCCTTTCAAACACTCTCATAACCATAAAATATCTCTACTAATAACAAGCACCATGATATTCTGTCACTATTACTACACATTACCAAAGATTTACATATGCTTCACAGCTTCATTTGTTCTTACCACTGTAAAATATTTCATCATGTGTATACATGACAATTTGTTTATCCATTCATCAGTTGATAGATAAATTGGTTAATTCCAACAATTAGCAATCATGAATAATGCAGCTATGAACATCAGTGTGCAGATGTCTGTTCATGTCTCTGCTCTCAGTTCTTCTGGGTATACACCTAATAAGGTATGCCAGGTCACATGACAAGTCTATATTTAACTGCCTTAGGAAATACCAAACAATCTATCACAGTGGCTATGACATTCTAGATTCTCACTAACAGTGAATGAGCATTCCTATCTTTCCACATTCCCTCCAACAATCCAACAATTACAGATCTCTGACTTTTTAATAGTAGCCAGTCTATTAGGTGTGAAATGAAATCTCATTGTAGTTTCTTTTAATTTACTTTTAAATGTTACATTAAAAAAATATGAGGTTCCTATATAACCACATCCCACCCACCCCACCTCTCTCACATCAACAACCTCTTCCGGGGTGGGGCAAGATGGTGGCTGAGTGAGCTTACCTGATAATATCTCCTGCAAAGAAGCGGCTGGGCAGCATTGGAGGTTCTTCGGGACCAGGCTGTTTCAGGATTTTTGCAGGACAGGAGGTGTCTGGACATCAAATTTGTGGGAAGGTAACAGAGAAAATACGTCTATAAAATATAATTGAGACTCTTTACATGGAGGTCCCGGCTGCGCAGGGAACGCTCCCTCCTAGGGTGGGCGGAGCCGGGGCACAGGACGCTGCTGCGGGGTTTTTTTTTGGAGGCTCTGCAGTACTGGGGAATTCATAAGCCCTGAGCAGCCTATTGGGGGGTTAATAGGACAGGAGGTGCTTGCAGACCGATTTGGGGAGACAAACAGGAGTTTTATTGTGAAGCGGGGGAATTTTTGATTGCGGACACAAACAATAGCACTTCCGCCTAGAGCCCCCCCCAAGGCCGGCTGCCAATCTACAGTGGACTTAAATTGATAGCAATAAAGAGACGCCACCAGGATCTGGCAGGATGGGAGACATTTGGAAGCCATTTAGGGGAATATTTTGTGAAGCATGGGAAATTCGGGTTTGGACTCTGTTATTAGCATTTCCAGCTGGAGCCCCACCCCCAGGCCTGGCTATTGATCTGCATCATTAAATTGGCTGCAGTGTAGAGGCGCCCCCAGGTGGCCGTTACCAGGGATTACAGGGTGGGAGGGGTCCAGAAGTAGAATTGGTGATACATCCACAGAATAGAACCCAGTGAGTGAGTGAATTGTGGGGTACAGACACACAGGATAGAGCTTGCGGATGTGACCTCACCCATAGGGCTGGCACCCAGCTGCAGGGATCCCTGAAGGCTGTGATGCACTGCGGTGCTCCCAGGCTCCCTGTTAACCAGACTTGAGGTTGCCAGGTCTGAGTCGCCTAAACCTTGGTGGCCCACACCCCAGAGACTCACACCTCTTGAGTCTTCAATATCTCACACTTTTCATCCCTGAATCCATCACGCCCTGAGGTCCATCTGAGGTCCTTGAATGTCCTAGACCTCAACGTTTGCATTTTTTCCTTTTTGTGTTGTTTTGTTTTGTTTTTATTTTTATTCTATTTTATTTTTTTAATGTCTTGATTGCTAACATTGCATTATTCCCTAGTCTTTTCTCCCAGTGTATCCCCCAAAGTCTTTTTTTTTCAGTTATTTAGGGTTTTTTTTAATTGTTGTTGTGGCTGTTGTGGTTGGTGTATATCATTTTTTTCTTTTCCCTACCTGTTCCCCGCCCTTTACCCACTCCCTTTTTCTTTCTTCCTTTCTTCTTTTTTTTTCTCTCTCACTTGTCCCTCATTTTCTTCTTATTTTATTTTATCATAACTATAAAATAGGTGCTGCAGGGAACACCTCACATTTGCTGGGATTCCTCATCCTCCACTGCCTCATTTCTGTGGGAATAGATTTTGGCTACCTACACTATCCCCTTTCCCCTACATCTTGATATCCTCCATCATCTACTGTCTCTCCTATATTCCACCGCCCTTTCTTTGATCCACAAAGTGTCTAAATCTTAATTTCTAATACCTTTGTTTTGTTTTCTGTCTGTTATCCACTCTTGAAACTATTGATTCTCTTTTCTCTTTCCTTCTCTCATGAAAAAAATAGCTTTTAAATTCATACCATATAACTCCCATATTCAGTTGACTACCTCATTATAAGTACTCTAGCTACTGCTATAACTCTACACAATTTACATGAATCTAACATCCATCCTCCCAGATCTCATATTGTTGTTCTGTTAACATATATCACCAATATTACTTTACAGTTTTTCCTTGTTTACACAATTGCCTTTCCCTGGCCCTAATACTTTCCTTTAAAGTGAACTCAACCAGCAATAAGAAATTAGAATAAGAAGAACAAAGGGACAAAGAGAAGATAAAACACTTATGCAAAAACAACAGCTAATTAATCTCCAGGACTAGACAAAGAAGCTAAGGAACTGATTAAATCCGTCAAGACAAAATGATGACCAGACAGCAACAAAAATCTACAAACCAAACCAGTAATCAGGAAAACATGGCTGAGTTCATTGAAAAAACTAAAAATCAGGAAGGGGAGCAGAACTTCGCACGAGTAATTAAAGATCTCAGAACATTTATCACCGACAAATTTAATGAAGTAAAGGAAGAAGTTAACAACATGAAGACAACACTTGGAGGGAAAATTGCAGACATACGCAAAAAGATAAAAGATATGATGGGAATGAACACCACAGTTCAAGAAATCAAAAATACACTTGCAGCAAATATCAGCAGACTAGAAGAGGCAGAGCAGAGAATTAGTGATGTGGAAGACAGTACATTGGAAATCAAACAGATAGTAGAATTGGTCGAGAAAAAGATAGAAAAAATCTAGCTAGGACTTAGGGACCTGAATGATAATGCAAAATGCTCAAACATACGTATTATAGGCATTCCAGAAGGAGAAGAGAAGGGAAAGGGGTAAGAAGGAGTGTTTCAGGAAATAATGGCCAAAAACTTCCCAAATCTACTGAAAGAGAGAGATGTACATATCCAAAAAGCACAGTGCACCCCAATCGTCATAAACCCCAACAGGCCCACCCCAAGACATATACCTGTCAAATTATACAACGCTCAAGACAAAAAGAAAATTCTAAAAGCAGCAAGAGAAAAGAAAACCATCACATACAAGGGAAGCTCCGTAAGATTAAGTGCTGATTTCTCATCTGAAACCATGGAGGCAAGAAGGCAGTGGTATGATATAGTCAAAGAACTAAAGGAAAAAAATTTCCAATCAAGAATACTCTATCCAGCTAAACTAGCATTCAAAAATGATGGAAAGTTCAAAATATTCACAGATAAACAGAAACTGAAAGAGTATGCCGGTAAGAAACTTCCCATTCAAGAAATTCTAAAGGGAGTTCTGCAGGAAGAAAGGAAAAAACAGGACAGGCAGAGTTGGAGGAGAGTGTAAAAGCAACAAAAAAGACAAAAAGAAAAGGGAAAAAAAAGCAAACAAAATATGAAAAACACAACGCCAATCAAAATATGGCTAGCACAAATAATTCCTTGAAAGTAATAACACTGAATGTCAATGGATTACACTCACGTATCAAAAGATTCAGACTGGGACATTGGATAAGGAAATATGACCCATCTATATGCTGTCTACAAGAGACACATCTTAGACCCAGAGACTCATGGAGGTTGAAAGTGAATGGCTGGAAAATAATCAGACAAGCAAACAATAACCAAAAAAAGGCAGAAGTAGCTATATTAATATCAGTCAAAATATACCTTATATGTGAAACAATTGTGAGAGACAAAGAAGGATACTACATTTTAGTGAAAGGGACAATCTGTCAAGAAAATCAAACTATCATAAATATTTATGCTCCTAAAAAGGGTGCCTCTAAATACATGAGTCAAACGCTGGAAAAACTAAGTGAAACAATAGATACATCTACAATTATAGTGGGGGATTTTAATACCCCACTATCAACTCTGGACAGAACATCTCAAAAGAGAATCACTAAAGAAACAAAACATTTCAACAGTATATTAGAAGAGCTGGATCAAATAGACATATACAGATCATTACACCCAAACACAGCAGGATATACATTTTTCTCAAGTGCACATGGATCATTCTCCAAGATAGACAATATGCTAGGCCACAAAGAAAGGCTTAATGAATTCAGAAAGATCAAAATCATACAAAATAATATCTCTGACCATACTGGAGTGAAGCTGGAAATCTGCAAGGGACAGAGACCCAGATTTCACACCTAGATTTGGAAATTAAACAACACACTCTTAGAAAAACAGTGGGTCAAAGAGGAAATGTCAAAAGAAATCAATGACTACCTTGAAACAAATGATAATGATAACAAAACATACCAAAATTTATGGGATGCATCAAAAGCAGTACTGAGAGGTAAATTTATAGCCATAAATTCATATATCAAAAAAGAAGAAAGAGCAAAAATTGAAGAACTAACTGCACATTTGGAGGAATTAGGAAAAAAACAACAAAGTAATCCAACAGGAAGAAGAAGGAAGGAAATAACAAAGATAAGAACAGAACTAAAGCAAATAGAAAATAAGAAAGCAGTTGAAAAGATAAGCAAGAACAAGAGCTAGTTTTTGAGAAGATCAGCAAAATTGACAAACCTTTAGCGAGACTAACAAAGAAAAAAGGAGAGAAGATGCAAATACACAAAATAAGAAATGAGAAAGGAGATATCACCACTGACCCCACAGAAATAAAGATTATCATAAGAGCATACTTTGAAAAACTATATTCCAACAAAAATGACAATTCAGAGGAATTGGAGAAGATCCTAGAAACACATAAGCGGCCTATATTGATGAAAGAAGAAATTGATGATCTTAACAAACCAATCACAAGTAAAGAGATAGAATCAGTCATTAAAAACCTCCCAACTAAGAAGAGCCCAGGGCCAGACAGCTTCACAGGTGAATTCTACAAAACATTCTGGAAAGAACTAACACCAATCCTGCTGAAACTCTTCCAAAAAATCGAAACAGAAGGAACATTGCCTAACTCCTCCTATGATGCCAACATTACCCTAGTACCAAAGCCAAACAAAGACACCACAAGAAAGGAAAATTACAGGACAATTTATCTAATGAACCTAGATGCAAAAATACTTAAAAAATACTTGCTAATCGTATTCAACAACACATTAAATGAATTATACACCACAACCAAGTGCGATTCATTCCAGGTATGCAAGGATGGATCAACATAAGAAAATCAATCAATATAATACACCATATAAACAGATTGAAGGAAAAAAATCACATGATTATATCTATAGATGCAGAAAAAGCATTTGACAAAATACAGCACACTTTCTTGATAAAAACACTCCAAAAGATCGGAATACAAGGACATTTTTTGAACATGATAAAGAATATATATGAAAAACCTACAGCCAACATTGTTTACAATGGAGAAATCCTAAAATCTTTCCCTCTGAACTCAGAAACAAGACAAGGATGCCCACTGTCCCCCTTCTATTTAATATTGTCTTAGAGGTACTTGCTCGAGCACTGAGGCAAGAACCAGATATAAAAGGCATTCAAATTGGAAAGGAAGAAGTCAAAATTTCATTATTTGCAGATGACATGATCCTATACATAGAAAACCCTGAGAGATCTACAGCAAAGCTTCTAGAACTCATAAATGAGTTTAGTCAAGTCGCAGATTATAAGATCAATGCGCAAAAATCAGTAGCATTTCTGTACACCAATAATGAGCAAGATCAGGAGGAAATCAAGAAACAAATACCATTTACAATAGTAAATAAAAAAATCAAATATTTAGGAATAAATTTAACTAAAGATGTAAAAAACTTATACACCAAGAACTATACAAGCCTGTTCAAGGAATTCAAAGAAGACCTAAATAAATGGAAGAATATTCCCTGTTCATGGATAGGAAGACTAAATATTATTAAGATGTCTATCCTACCAAAACTGATCTACACATTCAATGCAATCCCAATAAAAATCAACACAGCATTCTTTAAGGAACTAGAAAAACTAACTGTGAAACTGATTTGGAAAGGAAAGAGGCCCCAAATAGCCAAAGATATAATGAAAAAGAAAAAGGATATTGGAGGAATCACACTACCTGACTTCAAAACATACTACAAAGCTACAGTAGTGAAAACAGCATGGTATTGGCATAAGGAGAGACACACAGACCAATGGAATTGAATGGAAAGTTCTGATATAGAACCTCATATATATAGCCATATAATATTCGATAAAGCCACCAAACCCTCTCAACTGGGAGAGAATGGCCTATTCAACAAATGGTGCCTGGAGAACTTGATATCCATATGTAGAAGAATGAAAGAGGATTACCATCTCACACCTTATAGAAAAATCAACTCAAGATGCATCAAAGACCTAAATATAAGAGCCAAGACCATAAAGACCTTGGAAAGCAGTGTAGGGAAACATTTACAGGACCTTGTAATAGGAAATGGTTTCATGACTATCACACCAAAAGCATGAGCAGCAAAAGAACAAATAGATAAATGGGACTTCCTCAAAATTAAAGCCTTCTGCACCTCAAAGGAGTTTGTCAAGAAAGTAAAATGGAACCCACACAATGGGAGAAAATATTTGGCAACTGTATATGTGATAAGAGACTTATAACTTGCCTATATAAAGAACTCATATATCTTGAAAACAAAAAGATAAGCAACCCATTTAAAAAAGGGGAAAAAGATTTAAACAGACACTTCTCCAAAGAAGAAACAGAAATGGCTAAAAAGCACATCAAAAAATGCTCCAAATCTCTAGCTATCAAGGAAATGCAAATCAAAACAACAATGAGATACCTTCTTACTCCCATAAGTTTGGTAGCTATGAAAAAAACAGAAGAATACAAATGCTGGAGAGGATGTGAAGAAATGGGAATGCTCATCCACTGCTCGTGGGAATGCAGAAGGATCCAACCATTTTGGAGGACAGTTTGGCTGTTTCTCAAAAAACTAACCATAGACTTGCCATATGACCCAGCAATACCACTGCTGGGTATATACCCAGCAGAACTGAAAACAAGGACACAAACAGATATATGTACACCAATGTTCATAGCAGCATTGTTCACTATCGCCAAAACTTGGAATCAACCCAACTGCCCATCAACAGATGAGTGGATCAATACAATGTGGTATATACATACAATGGAATACTACTCAGCTGTAAGAACAAATACACTACAAACACACGTGATAACATGGATGAATCTTGACAACCTTATGTTGAGTGAAGCAACCCAGGCATTGAAGTACAAATACTACATGACCTCAATGATATGAAATAAGCAAGGTGCCTCAGAGAGCTAGAGACTAGAAGATAGGCTTACAGGAAATTGGGGGTTGGAGGAAGGATGTGACCTGATGTCTGCAGGGGTGGACTCTATGATGAGCTGGTGGTAAGTATGAGCACAAAGAAGAGATAAAATGGAGGCAAGGGGTTGCCTTTGGGTGGGGCTTTGCAGGTTTGAGGGAGGCTGGGGATGGGTGGATGGGTAATATTGCCCAAAAAATTGGGGGGAGAGACGGGCAACATACGAACATAGGAGAGTATCAGGTGTTGGGTGAGAGTAAAATGCTGAGAAAATCTTATCAAAATATAATTAAGAGGGTTACCTGTTTAGGATGCTTGGAGGGGTTAGTCTGACGCAGGACAGACTCCTGGGGAATGTCTGAATGCTCACTTTGCCTGGGTGGGTTGTACCATTGGGTAGAGACCCTAGTAGTGAGAGTGGGGGTGGACCCACATCCTGGAGAGGACTAATGCCATCAAATAGAGGGAACTGTATCTCTCGAGAGAAAGGGTGGTTCCCAGGGCATTAGGGCAGTTGAGCAAGTCAGGCCCTGAACACTGTTGCAAGCATCTCTGGACATGGATCCTCGGGAAATGGAGATTGGCTGTCGCTGTGGGCCCCAAGGGGAGGGGAAAATGGATGTTGAATGGATGGAACCAAGGTAAATGTGGGGGTAAGAGAGGAGTTTCGTGAGAGAACACAAGGATGGATATAAAACATGTAATATTACACCAAAAACATATAGGGTACGACAGACTAATAATGTAAAACATAATGTAAAACATAGGATAACTAAAAATTTAGAAAACTGTATATCCTAAAGTATGGACCACAATGTAAGCACAGATGTCACCTTGTTTGAACGCTATTGTCTCAGAGTCTGTACATCAGTTTAAGTAAATATGATATGAATAAGTTATAAGATTATCACTGTGGATGTGTGGGAGTAACTGTATATTGTATATATGAATTACTGTGATCTAAGGCTCTTATGAAGAGAAGCTCAATAATTAGGAAAAAAGAAAAAGAAAAAGATAGGATGTAGAAGTTTTCCAAATCAATGCGTATTCTAGATCTAACCTTTAAACTCATCGCTATATTCCATTTTACTAGTAATGGAACCTGACATAATATTGGGCTTCACTTTTCAGGAAGTTTTGGATCACAGAGTGGTTCAACAATGGCAGCAGAGGAATGCTGGTATGGGATGTTATTGACAGGTGATATATGGTTGACAGGGAGTTATACAGGGCATATGTCCAGGGTGCATGGTAATGTTTGGATATACTTATAGTGGAAACAATTAAAAACTATAGCTGGGGGGGTACTGGGTTCCTGGCCGGGGGTGCTCTGTCATGGTCTCTAGGGTAGGAGCGACAGTCCCCCAGGTGCAACGGTAAGAACCAGGAAGGAATGAGGGTCCAACTGTGAGCTCCTGATACTAATGACTATGCTTGTGAGCCTATACACCTGAAATAAGAACAAGGCCTAGAGCAGCACTGTGCCTGGGAGTTTCCTTCTGACAGCCTTCATGTTACTCAAATGTGGCCAGTCTCGAAGCCAAACTCAGCATGTAGATGCAGTGCATTCCCCCCAGCATGGGACATGATACCCTGGAATGAGCCTCCTTGGCACTGAGAGATCACTACCAAATACCAGCTGATGATGCAACTAAAAAATGACCTTGAATTAAAGGTTCAACGTGGACCAGCAGAATATCCCTGTCTACATATAATAACAGGAGTTTAAAATGCTGTTTGACCTAATGTAAGGGGGAAATGGAAAGGAGAAATGATTTTATATGTCTATGAGTCTCTAAAAAAGAGTCTAGAGGTTGTCAGAAGGATTGCCCTTATGCACACCTGAGCAGAGTCTCAGAGACAGATAAAGTAGATACAACCCCAGGTATTGGTTCTTTTGAGGGCTAAAGAGACCCACGGGTTCTATGGTCATGGCAGATGGGGTTCACTGCCATGTCAGTTGGCCCTTCTTTGTTGCTGGTGTTTCTGCCTGATGACACTGGACTCAGATGGCATCTCTTTTCACAAGACTTTCATGCTACTTTACTGGAATTGTAGTTGGTGCTGGGTTTTAAGATATATCTAGGGGATTTGAATCTCTGGACTGACAATATGATAGCCACACCCTGAACTTCAACAGACTTCAACTCCTACACTCTCATTTATTCGACTTACCCCACTCAGCTAACATGGAGTTGAAGAATGTCAACCACCACACCATGGAGCCTAGAGTGCCTACTACTGAAAGCAGGAGGATTGCAGCCAGTATCCATGTGGAATGTAAGCCCCCTCTTTTTTTTTTTTTTTTGACTTTGTAATAATATTACATTAAAAATATATATGTGAGGTCCCATTCATCCCCACCCCCCCACCCCACCTCTTCCCCCCCCCCAGCAACACTCCCTCCCATCATCATGACACATCCATTGGATTTGGTAAGTACATCTTTGGGCACCTCTGCACCTCATAGTCAATGGTCCACATCATGGCCCATACTCTCCCCCATTCCATCCAGTGGGCCCTGTGAGGATATACAATGTCCAGTGATTGCCTCTGAAGCACCATCCAGGGCAGCTCCATGTCCCAAAGACGCCTCCACCTCTCATCTCTTCCTGCCTTTCCCCATACCCATCAGCCACCATGTCCACTTTTCCCAATCCAATGCCACCTCTTCTATGTGGACATTGGATTGGTTGTGTCCATTGCACCTCTATGTCAAGAGGACCCCCTCTTGACATAGAAGTGCAATGGACGCAACCAATCCAATCCACAGAGAAAATGTGGCATTGGTGTGGGAAAAGTGACCATGGTGACTGCTGGGTGTGGGGAATGGGAGGAAGAGTTGAGATGTGGAGGTGTTTTCAGGACTTTGAGTTGTCCTGGCTGGTGCTTCATGGACAATTACGGGGCATTGTAGATCCCGCCAGGGTCCATTGGATGGAACGTGGGAGAGTATGGGCTATGATGTGGACCATTGACCATGAAGTGCAGCGATGCCCAGAGATGTACTTACCAAATGCAATGGATGTGTCATGATAATGGGAGAGAGTGTTTCTGTGGGGGGAGTGGGGGGTTGGGCGGTGGGGTTGAATGGGACTTCATATTTTTTTAATGTAATATTTTAAAAAAAACTCTTCCATCATCTAGGCACACAGGCACATCCACTGCACCTGGTGAATACCTTCTGGAGCACCGCTGCACAACATGGACAGTCGTCCACATTGTAGTCCACACTCTCCCCAAGTCCACCCAGTAGACCATGGCAGGACACACAACATCCAGCATCCATCCCTGCAGCACCACCAGGACAACTCCAAATCGTGAAAATGCCCCCACACCATATTTCTTCTTCCATCTCCCTACCATCTCCAGCCACTGTGGCCACCCTTTCCACATTACTATTACAATTTCTTCCCTTACTAATCACAATAGTTCCCCAGCAGAACACCAGTAAATCCACTCTAATCTTTACTCTATTCCTCCATCCTGTGGACCCTACATCAAGAGAGGCCTTAGATTCCACATGGATGATGAATGCAATTCTTCTGCTTGCAGCTGTAGGCACTCTTAGTCCCCTGGTGTGGTGGTTGATCCTCTTCACCTTCCTGTCAGCTGGCCATGGTAAGTCCAACAAACCAGAGGGTAGGAGCCACAAGTCTGCTGAGGCCCAGGTCCTGGTCGTCACATGGACAGTCTGGAACTTCAGGTCTCCTGAGTATACACCAACCCAAACACCAAGTATTGTAGTTTTGATTTGCTTTTCTCTAATTGCACGTGATGCTGAACATTTTTTTATCTGTTTCTTCACAATTTGTATTTATACTTTGGACAACTGTCTTTTCAAGACTTCTGCTGATTTTTTAAGCTTGTAGTTTGACTTTTTATTATTGAACTGAATGAACTCTTTCTATATCATGGATATTAAAACTTTATCAGATATGTGATTGTCAAATATTCTCTGCTATTGAGTCCACTGCATTTCACCTTTCAACAGTGTCCTTTGAGGTGCAAAATGTGTTTAATTTTGAAGAGGTACCATTTATCTATTTTTTCTTCTTTTTCTCGTGCTTTGGGTTTAAAGTTGAAGAAACTACTGCCTACCAAAAGATCTTAAAGATAATTTCCTATATTTTCTTTTAGGAGTTTTATGATTGTCACTTTTATATTTAGGTCCTTGATCCATTGTGAGGTAATTTTTGTATAAAGTGTGAGACAGAACTCTTCTTTCTTTCTTTTGGATATGGATATCCATTCCTTCCAGCACCATTGGTTTGAAGAGACTGCTCTGGCCTAGCTGGGAGGGACTGACAGCCTTGTCAAAAATCATGAGACTATAGATGTGAGGGTCTATGTCTGAGTTCTCAATTCAGTTCCATTGGTCAATGTATCTGTTTTGATGCAAGTACAATGCTGTTTTGTTTCTGTTTTTTTAGTGCTCTAGCTAAGTAATATTCTTCAAAGTCAGTAACTGAGAGTCTTCAAACTTTTTAAAATTATTTTTGTCTATTTAGGGCCCCTTACCCTTCCAAATAAATTTGACAATAGGTTTTTACATTTCAGCAAAAAATGCTGTTGGGATTTTTATTGGAATTTCATTGAATTTGTAAATCAAATTAGGTAGAATTGATATCTTAATATTTAGTTTGCAATCTATGAACAAGGGAAGTCCATCCATTTACTTAAATCTTCTTCAGTTTCTTTTAGCAATTTTTGTTGTTTTCTGAATATGGGTAAGTTATGTCCTCCATTAAGTTTATCATTAAATATTTGATCATTTTAGTTGCTATTATAAATGGATTTTTTCCTGATTATTTTCCCTCAGATTATTCATCAGTAGTGTATAGAAAAAAATATTGATATTTTGCATATTAATCTTCTTTCCCAGCACTTTGTTGAAGTCATGTATGAGCATTTTGTGGATTTTCAAAGGTAATTTTAAATATAGGATCATATCAGAGAATATGGAAAGTTTTAATTATTTCTATCCAGTTTGGGCACACTTTATTGCTTTATTTAGCCTAATTATTCTATATGCGACCTTTAGCACAATAAGGGATAACAATGGTGACAGTGGGAATCCTTCTTTTGTTCCTGTGCACAGAGGTAAATGCTAGAATAGAAAGAGAAGCTAATGAAATGAATAAACCCATCAAGACAAACAGATGCCTAGACAACAGCAAAAAATTACAGGCCATACTAACAAAGAGGAAGCCATTGCCCAGTTCAACAAACAAACTAAAAGTGACAAAGTGATGCAGAACATGGAACAACTAACGAGAAGTTCAAACAAATATCATGAATCAACTTAATGAAGTGAAGGAAGACATTAAAAATATTAAGAAGACACTGGGAGCACAGACTGAAAAAATTTTAAACATACATAAAAACATAATGGATATGATAGTGAGGAATGGCACAATCTAAGAAATCAAAATACACTGGACAAACATAACAGCAGACTTGAACTGGCAGAGGGAAAAATCAGTGATGCAGAAGACAGTAAATCTGAAATTGAACAGATAGAATACATAGATAAAAAGATAGAAAAAATACAGCAGGGACTTAGGATTTGAATGACAACAGAAAAGGCAGAAACGTACACATTATAGGCATCCCAGAAGGAGAAGAGAATGGAAAGGGGTTAGAAGGGGTGCTGGAGGGAAGCAGACTTGGCCCAATGGATAGGGTGTCTGTCCACTACATGGGAGGTCTGCAGATCAATCCCTGGGCCTCCTTGACCTGTGTGTAGCGGCCCATGTGCAGTTCAGATGTAAGCAAGGAGGGATGTGTCATGCAGGGTTGTCCCTCATATAGGGGAGTCCCACATGCAAGGAACACATCCTGTAAGGAGAGGAGCCCAGCACAAAAGAAAGTGCAGCCTTCCCAAGAATGATGCTGGACAGAGAGCTGACACAGCAAGATGATGCAACAAAAAGAAACACAGGTTCCTGGTGCTGCTGATAACGATAGAAGCAGGCACAGAGGAATACAAAATGAATGGACACAGAAAGCAGACAACTGGTGGGGGTGAAGGGAGAAAATAAATATAAAATAAATCTTCAAAAAAAAAAAAAACAAAACGAAGGGATGCTGGAGGAAATAATGGCTGAAAACATCCAAACCTATTGAGGGAAATGGATGTACATGTCCAGGAAGTGAAGCACACCCTAACAGTATAACAGGCCTACTCCAAGACATATATTTGTCAAATTATCCAATTCTCAAGACAAAGATAAAATACTGGGCAGCAGGTGAAAAGAGAGCCTTCAC
This sequence comes from Dasypus novemcinctus, assembly GCF_030445035.2. Taxonomy (NCBI): domain Eukaryota; kingdom Metazoa; phylum Chordata; class Mammalia; order Cingulata; family Dasypodidae; genus Dasypus; species Dasypus novemcinctus. Next base: position 64,167,797 of record NC_080704.1, on the reverse strand, counting down.
ATACAAGGGAAGCTCATTAAGATTAAATGCTGATTTCTTATCTGAAACCAAGGAGGCAAGAAGGCGGTGGTATGACATAGTCAAGGTACTAAAAGAAAAAAAAATTCCAGTGAAGAATACTCTATCCAGCAAAACAGGCATTCATAAATGATGGAGAATTCAAAATATTCACAGATAAACAGAAACTAAGAGTGTATGCCAATAAGAATCCTGTTTTTCAAGAAATACCAAAATGGAGTTCTGCACAAGGAAATAAAAAAACAGGAGAGACAGTTGGAGGATAGTGCAAGAACAACTAAAAGATGAAAAAAGAAATAAAAAGAACATATGACATACAGAAATCCAAAGAAAATATGGCTAATGTAAGTATTTCTTCAAGAGAAATACTACTGAATGATCAAAAATTAAACTTATAAACCAAGAGACACAGATTAGCAGAATGGATAAAGACATATGATCCATTTATATGCTTCCTACAAGTAACCCACCTTATACACAGGGATTCAAGGAGATTGAAAGTGAACAGCTGGAAAAAAAAATCTTAAAAACAAACAAAAATCAAAAAAGGGAAGGAGTGACTATACTAATATTGGACAAAATAGACTTTAAATGTAAAACAATTGTGAGAGACAAAGATTGACAGTACATATTAGTAAAAGGGATAATCTCTCAAGAACAAAGAAGAATCATAAACATTTATACACCTAACTAGGGTGCCTCAAAATATGTGGGGCAAATGCTGGAAAACCTAAGTGGAGGAACAGAAGCCTCTACAATTATAGAGAGGAATTTTAATACACCATTATCAACATTAGATAGAATATCTCAAAAGAGAATCAATAAAGAAACAAAGACTATGAATAATATATTAGATAATCTGGACCTAATAGACATATACAGAACACTACACCCTAATGCACCAGGATATACATTCATCTCAAGGAGCATGGATCATTGTCCAAGATAGACCACATGCTAGGCCACAGAGAAAGTCTCAATGAAGTCAGAAAGATTGAAATCATAAAAAAATAAATTATCTGACCACAGCAGAATGAAGCTGGAAATATGCAAGGGCCAGAAAATCATATTAAGAACAAAGATATGGAAGGTAAACAACACACTTTTAGACAGTGTGTCAAGGAGGAAATCTTAAAAGAAATGAGTAACTACATTGAAACTAATGAAAATGACAACAAAATATATAAAAATTCATGGGATGCAGGAAAAGCTCTATGGAGAGGGAAATTCATAGCCATAAATTCATATGTCAAAAAAGAAAAAAGAGCCAAAACCAAATACCTAAGAGTACACTTGGAGGAATTAGTAAAAAATCAACAAAATAACCCCAAAGAATAAATAAATAAATAAATAAATAAATAAATAAATAAAGATCAGAGCAGAACTAAATGAAATAGAAAGGAAGAAAACAATAGACTCAGCAGCGGAGGGAGGAGGCAAGATGGTCGCTGAGTGAACTTGCCTCTGCGGTCTGTCCCGGGAAGAGACAGCTGGCCGCGGCTGCAGGTTCTCCAAGGCGGGGCTTTTTTGGGATTTTTGCAGGGCAGAAGTGCCTGGACATCGATTGGGTGGAAAGGTAACGGAGAGGATTGATTTAGAAGGTATAATTTTGGTTCTATTGCCCGCAGGTGAGACCCATACACGGGTTCCTCCCTATTGGGGGTGGGGGGAGCCACGGTCCTGCCCAGCGGCTCCACTTTTAGATGGCTCTGAGATGCTGAGTTCGTGAGTTCTGAGCGGACTGTTGGTGGGTTGATGTGACGGGTCGCCTTTGCGGATCGATTTGGGAAGATAGACGGTGTTTTGTTGTGAAGCGGGAGAAACGTTTGATTGCGAACACAAACAATAGCGCTTCCGCCTGAAGCGCAGCCCCCAAAAGCCTGGCAGCTGATCTCCAACCCAAATAGGCTGTAGGCAATAAAGGGACGTAATCGGAAAGTTGTTTTAGGCTGCAGGAAGGGAGGGGGACACGTCTGGAAGCCGATTAGGGAATATTTTGCGAAGTTTGGGAATTCCGGTTTCGGAATCTGTTTTCCGCGTCAGAGGCCAGGCTTTGGATCTGTACCAGTATAGTGGCTGCGGTGTAGAGGCGCCCTCTAGTGGCAGTATTTTGGAATCACAGGGCGAGAGCTGTCCAAAAGCTGAAGTGAGAAATATCCACACTAATGAGCCCTGCTAAGTTAGTGAATTGCAGGATTCAGTCATAATATAGAGTTTACAGATCTGACTTCCCCCATAGGGTTGGCACCCAGCTGTGGGTACCCCTGAGGGCTGTGTTACACTGCAGGGCTCCCAGGCTTCCTGTTGATCAGATTGGAGATTGCCAGGTCTGAATTCCCTAAACTCTGGTGGCCCACACCACAGAGACTCACACCTCTTGAGTCCTCAATATCTCAGACTTTCCATCCCTGAATCCATCACGCACTGAGGTCCATCTGAGGTCCTTAAATGCCCTAGCCTTCAATGTTGGCATTTTTTCTTTGTCATTTCATTTTGTTTAGTTTTTATTTTCATTTTGACTTATTCTTTACTTTTTTCAATTTCCTGATTGCTAACACCGCATTATCCCCTAGACTTCTCTCACAGTGTATCCCCCAAAGTCTTTTTTTACTCAGTTATTTAAGGTTTTTTTTTTGTGGTAGGTGTTGTGTAGTGGGTGTTTTAATTCTGGTTCGTGTATATCTGTTGTTTTTTTCTTTCCCCTACCTGTTCCCCACACTTTGCCCACCCCCTTTTCCTTTCTACCTCTCGTCCCTTCCCCCCCCCTTTTTTTTCTTCTTTTTTTTGTTGTCTCTCTCCCTCTTGTCCCTCATATTCTACTTAGTTTATTTTAACTCAATTATACAATAGGTGCAGCAGGAAACACCTCACATTTGCTGGGTTTTCTCATCCTCCACTGCCTCATTTCTGTATGAACTGATTTAGGCTACCTACACCATCCTCTTTCCCCTACATCTTGATATCCACCACCACCTACTGTCTCTCCTATATTCCACCTCCCACCTCCCTTTCTTCGATCCACGAAGGGTCTAAGTCTTAATTTCTAATACCTTTGTTTTGTTTTCTGTCTGTTATCCACTCTTGAAACTATTACCTTTCTTTTCTTTTTCCCTCTCTCACGAAAACAATACCTTTTCAGCTCATACCATATTCCTCCCATATTCAATCATCTACCTCATAATAGGTACTCTACCTACTGCTATAACTCTACACAATTTACATAAATCTAACCTCCATCCTCCCAGATCTCATATTCTTGCTTTGTTAACATATATCACCAATACTACTTTACACTTTTCCCTTGCTTACACAATTGCCTTTCCCCAACACTAATACTTTCCTTTAAAGTGAACTTAACCAACAACAAGAAATTAGAATAAGAAGAAAAAAGTGACAAAGAGAATATATAACACCTATGCAAAAATAACAGCTAATTAACCTCCAAGAGTAGACAAAGAAGCTAAGGAACTGACTAAATCCGTCAAGATAAAGAGATGACCAGAAAGGAACAAAAGTCTACAAACCAAACCAGTAATCAGGAAAACATGGCTGAATCCAATCAACAAACCAAAAATCGCTAAGGGGAGCAAAACTTTGCACAAGCAATGAAAGATCTCAGAACATTTATCATTGACAAATTTGACAAAGTAATGAAAGAGGTTAACAACATGAAGACATCACTTGGAGGGGAAATTGCAGACATACGCAAAAACATAACAGATATGATGGGAATGAACACCACAGTTCAAGAAATCAAAAATACACTTGCAGCAAATATCAGCAGACTAGAAGAGACAGAGCAGAGAATTAGTGATGTGGAAGACAGTACATCAGAAATCATACAGATAGTAGAAGGGGTCAATAAGAAGATAGAAAAAATCCAGTTAGGACTTAGGGACCTGAATGACAATGCAAAATGCTCAAACATACGTATTATAGGCATTCCAGAAGGTGAAGAGAAGGGAAGGGGGTCAGAAGGAGTGTTGCAGGAAATAATGGCTGAAAACTTCCCAAATCTACTGAAAGAGACAGATGTACATATCCAAGAAGCACAGCGCACTCCACTAGTCATAAACCCCAACAGGCCCACCCCAAGACATATACTTGTCAAATTATCCAATGCTCAAGACAAAGAGAAAATTCTAAAAGCAGCGAGAGAAAAGAAAATCATCACATACAAGGGAGGCTCCATAAGATCAAGTGCTGATTTCTCATCTGAAACCATGTAGGCAAGATGGCAGTGGTATTATATAGCCAAGGTACTAAAAGAAAAAATTTCCAACCAAGAATACTCAACCCAGCTAAACAAGCATTCAAAAATGATGGAGAGTTCAAAATACTTACAAATAAACAGAAACTGAAAGAGTATGCCAACAAGAAACCTACCCTTCAAGAAATACAAAAGGGAGTTCTGCAGGAAGAAAGGAAAAAACTGGAGAGGCAGAGTTGGAGGAGAGTGTAAGAGCAACAAAGAGACAAAATGAGAAGGAAAAAAAATGAAATATGACAAACACAAATACAATCATAATATGGCTAGCATAGATAATTACTTGAAAGTAATAACACTGAATGTCAATGGATCAGAATCACCTATCAAAAGATTCAGACTGGGACATTGGATAAGGAAATATGAACCATCTATCAGCTGTCTACAAGAAATACATCTTAGACCCAGGGATTCATGAGGCTGAAAGTCAATGGTTGGAAAATAATCTTACAAGCAAACAATAACCAAAAAAAGGCAGGAGTAGCTATATTAATATCAGACAAAAAAGACTTTAAATGCAAAAAATTGTGAGAGACAAAGAAGGATACTACATATTAGTGAAAGGGACAATCTCTCAAGAAGAACGAACAATCATAAATATTTATGCTCCTGAGAAGGGTGCCTCCAAATACGTGAGCTAATCACAGGAAAAACTGAGTGAAAAAATAGATGCATCTACAATTATAGTAGGAGATTTTAATACATCACTTTCAACTTTGGACAGAACATCTCAAAAGAGAATCACTAAAGAAACAAAATATTTGAAGAATATATTAGAGGAGCTGGATCTAATAGACATATACAGATCATTACATCCAAATACTGCAGGATATACATTTTTCTCAAGTGCACATGGGTCATTCTCCAAGATAGACCATATTCTAGGCCACAAAAAAAGGCTTAATGAATTCAGAAAGATCGAAATCATACAAAATAATATCTCTGACCACAGTGGAGGAAGCTGGAAATCTGCAAGGGCCAGAGGCCCAGATTTCACAACAAGATATGGAAAGAAAATAGCACACTCTTAGAAAAGCAGTGTGTCGAAGAGGAAAACTCAAAAGAAATTAATAACTACCTTGAAACTAATGAAAATAACACAACATACCCAAACTTATGGGATGCAGCAAATGCAGTAATGAGAGGGAAATTTATAGCCAGAAAATCATACATCAAAAAAGCAGAAAGAGCATAAACTGAAGAACTAAATGCACATTTGGAGGAATTAATAAAAAAACAACAAAGGAAGCCCACACAGAGAAGAAAGAAAGAAAAAACAAAGATAAGAGCAGAACTAAATGAAATAGAAAATAAGAAAGCCCTTGAAAAGATAAAAAAGACCAAGAGCTGTTTGTTGGAGATGGTCAATAAAATTGACAAAACCTTAGCAGCATTAACAAAGAAAAAAAAAGAGAGAGAAACTGCAAATACACAAATAAGAAATGAGAAAGGAGATATCACCATTGGTCCCACAGAAATAAATACTATCATAAGAGGATATGTTGAAAAACTATATTCCAACAAAAATGACAATTCAGCGGAAATGGACAAATTCCTAGAAACACATAAGCAGCCTCTATTGACAAAAGAAGAAATTGATGATCTCAACAAACCAATCACAAGTAAAGAGATAGAATCAGTCATTAAACACCTCCCAACTAAGAAAAGCCCAGGGCCAGAAGGCTTCACAAGTGATTTCTACAAAACATTCTGGAAAGAACTAACACCAATCCTGCTGAAACTCTTCCAAAATACTGAAACTGAAGGAACATTACCAAACTCATTCTCTGTTGCCAACATTACCCTAGTACGAAAGCCAAACAAAGACACCACAAGAAAGGAAAATTACAGACCAATTTCTCTAATGAACAGAGATGCAAAAAACCCAACAAAATACTTGCTAACCATATTCAACAACACATTAAACGAATTGTACACCATGACTAAGTGGGATTCATTCCGGGTATGCAAGGATGGTTCAACATAAGAAAATCAAGCAATGTAATACACCATATAAACAGTTTGAAGGAAAAAAATCACATGATTATATCTATAGATGCAGAAAAAGCATTTGACAAAATACAGCACCCTTTCTTGATAAAAGCACTCCAAAAAATTGGAATACAAGGAAATTTTTTGAACATGATTAAACGTATATATGAAAAACCCACAGCCAACATTGTTTACAATGGTGAAATCCTAAAATCCTTCCCTCTAAGTTCAGGAACAAGACAAGGATGCCCACTGTCTCCCCTTCTATTTACCATTGTCTTAGAAGTACTTGCTCGAACACTGAAGCAAGAACCAGATATAAAAGGCATTCAAATTGGAAAGGAAGAAGTCAAAATTTCATTATTTACAGATGATACAATCCTTTACATAGAAAACCAAGTGAGGTCTACAACAAAGATTCTAGAACTCATAAATGAGTTTAGAAATGTCGCAGGGTATAAGATCAATTTGCAAAAATCATTAGCATTTCTGTACACCAATAATGAGCAAGCTCAGGAGGAAATCAAGAAACAAATACCATTTACACTAGTAAATAAAAATATCAAATACCTATGAATAAATTTAACAAAGGATTTAAAAAAAACTTATACACAGTGAACAACACAGCATGGTTCAAGGAAATCAAAGAAGACCTAAATAAATAGAAGAATATTCCCTGTTCATGGATAGGAAGACTAAATATTATTGAGATGTCTATCCTACCAAAACTGATCTACACATTCAATGCAATCCCAATAAAAATCAACACAGCCTTCTTTAAGGAACTAGAAAAACTAACTATGAAATTTATTTGGAAAGGAAAGAGGCCTCGAATAGCCAAAGACTTATTGAAAATGAAAAAGGAAATTGGAGGAATCACACTACCTGACTTCAAAACATACTACAAAGCTACAGTAGTGAAAACAGCATGGTATTGGCATAAGGAAAGACACACAGACCAATGGAACCGAATTGAGATTTCTGATATAGATCCTCATATACATAGCCATATAATATTCGATAAAGCCACCAAACCCTCTCAACTGGGAAAGAATGGCCTATTGAACAAATGGTGCCTGGAGAACTGGATATCCATATGTAGAAGAATGAAAGAGGATTACCATCTGACACTTTATACAAAGATCAACTCAAGTTGTATCAAAGACCTAAATATAAGAGCCAAGATCATAAAGAATTTGGATAGCAGTGTAGGGAAGCATATAAAATACCTTGTAATAGGAAATGGCTTCATGAACTTCACACCAAAAGCATGAGCAGCAAAAGAACAAATAGATAAATGGGACCTCCTCAAAATTAAAGCCTTCTGCACCTGAAAAGTGTTTCTCAAGATAGTGAAAAGAGAGCCTACACAATGGGAGAAAATATTTGGTAACCATATATCGGATAAGAGACTTACAACTTGCACATATAAAGAACTCCTATATCTTGAAAATAAAAAGATAAACAACCCATTTAAAAAAATGTGAAAAAGATTTAAACAGACACTTCTCCAAAGAAGAAATACAAATTGCTAAAAAGAACATGAAAAAATGCTCCAAATCTCTAGCTATCAGGGAATTGCAAATCAAAACTACAATGAGATACCATCTTACTCCCATAAGATTGACAGCTATGAAAAAAATAGAAGACTACAAATGCTGGAAAGAATGTGGAGGAATGGGGACATTCATCCACTGCGGGTGGGAATGCAGAAGGATCCAACCATTCTGGAGGACAGTTTGGCAGTTTCTCAAAAAACTAACCATAGATTTGCCATATGACCCAGCAATTCCACTGCTGGGTATATAACCAGCAGAACTAAAAACAAGGATACAAACAGATATATGCGCACCAATGTTCATAGCAGCATTGTTCACTATCGCCAAAAGTTGGAATCAACCCAAATGCCCATCAACAGATGAATGGATAAATAAAATGTGATATATACATAAAATGGAATACTACTCAGCTTTAAGAACAAATACACTACAAACACATGTGATAACATGGATGAATCTTGAGAACCTTAAGTTGAATGAAGCAACCCAGGCATTGAAGGAGAAATACTACATGAACTCGCTGATATGAAATAAGTAAACCAAGCTGCCTCAGAGAGCTAGAGACTGGATAATAGCCTTACAGGAAATCAGGGGTTAGAAGAAGGATGTAAGCTGTCATCTACATGGGTGAAATCTATGATAAGTTGGGGGTAAGTATGTGTACAAGGAAGGGATAAAATGGGGGCATAGGGTTACCTTTTGGTGGGTCTTTGTGTGCTTTACGGGGCTAGGGATGGGCGGATGGGTAATATTGCCCAGGAAATTGGGGGCAGGGTGGGGCATCATATGAACATAGGAGACTTTCAGGTGTTCGTTGAGAGCATAATGCTGAGAAAACCTTTTCAAAAATATAATAAGGAAAGTTACCTGTTTAAGATATTTAAAGGGGATAATGTTATGCAGGACAGACTTCTAGGAAATATGTGAATGCCCATTTTGCCTGGGTGGGTTATATCATTGGGTAGAGACCCATATAATGAGAGTGAAGGTAGACCCGTATCCTGGGGAGGACTGGGGCAATCAAATAGAGGGAACTATATCTCTCAAGAGAAATGGTGGCTCCCAGTGCATTAGGGCAGTTGAGCAAGTCAAGCCCTCAACACTGTTGCAAGTATCTCTGAACATGGCTCTTCAAGAAATGAAGATTGACTGTCACTGTGGGCCCTAAGGGGAGGGGGGGAATAGGTATTGAATAGATGGAACCAACATAACTGTGAGGGCAATAGAAGTGTTTCACAAGAGTACGCGAGAATGGATATAAGACGTGTAAAACTACACCAAAAATATATAGGGGCTGATAGGCTAAAATGTAAATCATAAAACAAAACATAAGGTAACTAAAAATTTAGGAAAATGTATAGCCTAAAGTATAAACCACAATGTAAACACAGATGTTACTTTGTTTGAAAGCTATTGTCTCAATATCTCTATATCAGTTTCAGTAAATATGTTATAAATATGTTAAAAGATTATTGCTTTGGAAGGGAAAAGGTTTTATGTTGGATATGTGGGAGTACTGTATATTGTATATATGAATTACTGTGATCTAAATTCTTGTGAAGAGAAGCTTAATAATTAGAAAAAGAAAAGAAAAAGATAGGATATAGAATTTTTCCAAATTAATATGTATTCTATGTCTAACCTTTAAACTCATCACTATATTCCATTTTACTATTAAGGGAACCTACAATATATTGGGCTTCACTTTTCAGGAAGTTTTGGATCACAGAGAGTTTCAACAATGGCAGTGGAGGAATACTGGTGTGAGATCTGGTGGACAGGGATTCCTACAGGGCATATATCCAGGGTACATAAAAATGTTTGTATATTTTCATAGTGGAGACAAGTAAAAACAACAACTGAGGGAGTGCTGAGTTCCTAGCCAGGGGAGCTCTATCACAGTCCCTAAAGGAACAGCAACAATCCCCCAAGTGCAACAGCAAAGACCAAAAAGGAATGAAGGTCCAACAATGAGCCCCCGATACTAATGACTATGGTTGTGAGCCTGTGCACCTGAAATAAGAACAAGGCCTAGAGCTGCAGTGTGCCTAAGTGTTCCCTCCTGAGAGCTTCTGTGTTGCTCAAATGTGGCCAGACTCAAAGCCAAACTCAGCATGTAAATGCTTTGCCTTCCCCCCAGCATAGAACATGACTCCGAGGGTTGAGCTTCCCTGGCGCGGAGGGATCACTACCAAGTACCAACTGATGACATAACAAGAAAATGATCTTGAATAAAAGGTTCAACTCAGACCAGCAGAATATCCCTGTCTACATATAATAACAGGAGTTAAAAATACTTTTTGACCTAAATCAAGGGAGAAATGAAAAGGACAAATGAGTTTATATGGCTATGAGTCTCTAAAAAAGAGCCTGGAGATTATCAGAAGGGATGCCCTTATGCACAACTGAGCAGAGTCTCAGAGACAGATAAAGTAGATATGACCCCAGGTATTGGTTCTGCTGAGGGCTACCAAGACCCACAGGTCATATGGCCATGGCAGATGGAGTTCACTGCCATGTTATTTGGCCCTTCTTTGGAGTTGGTGTTTCTGTGTGATCGAGCTGGACTCAGATGTGATCTCTTTTCCCAAGCCTTTCCTGTTACTTTACCAGAATTGTAGTTGGTGCTGGGGTTTAAGATATGTCTAGGGGATCTGAATCTCTGGACTGACCATATGATAGCCAGGCCCTGAGCCTTAACAGACTTCAGCTCCTACACTCTGGTTTATTGAACTTACCCCACTCATCTAACATGGAGTTGAAGAATATCAACCACCACACCATGGAGCCAAGAGTACCTACAACTGAAAGCAGGAGGATTGCATCCAGCATCCATGTGGAATCTAAGCCCCCTCTTAACATAGATCTGGAATGGACACAACCAATACAAGGTCCACCGGATGGAGGAATAGAATATGGATTAGAGTGGACTTACTTATATTCTATTCATCAACTATTGTGGTTAGTAATCGAAGAAAATGTGTCATTCTGTGGAAAAATTGGCCATGGTGGCTGCTGGGTGTGGGGAATGGGCGGAAGAGATGAGATGTGGAGGCGTTTTCGGGCATTGGAGTTGTCCTGGGTGGTGCTGCACTGACAATTACCAGACATTGTAGATCCTCCCATAGCCCACTGGATGGAACGTGGAAGAGTGTGGGCTATGATGTGGACCATTGACCATGAGGTGCAGCGATGTTCAGAGACGTATTCACGAAATGCAATGAATGTGTCATGATGATGGAGGAGAATGTTGCTATGGGGGGAGTAGTGGGGTGAGAGGGGTGGGGGGTGCATGGGGACTTCATTTTTTTAATGTAATATTCTAAAATGAATTAAAAATAAATAAATGAAAAAAAGGAAAACATGGACAGAAACTAAAAGGAAATCAGGGAAATGGTATAAGAACAAAATGAAAATTTCAAAAGAGAGCTATAAATTTTAAAATACGATTATATAGAAATTCAGGAGCAGAAAAGAACAATAATTTAAAATTAAAAAATCCCTAGAGGGGATCAGCATCAGTTTTGAGAAAGTACAAAGAATAATCAAGACTGAATAGAAATATTTGAAATTTTAAAAACCAGAAAAACAATAACAACCCCAAAAAACAATGAAATCAAAGTTGGCTCTTTGGAAAGTGCAGTAAAATTCACAAATTTCTAGCAAGACTGACAAGTAGCAAAGAGAAAAGATAAAAATAACTAAAATCACAAAATTAATTTGGGTATAATACTACTGACCTCACAGGAACCTAAGGGATCATTCTACTATAGAATTATTGTGATTCTAGCAATGAAAGAAACTGTGTCTTTGATCTGGAGACAATGGCCATGGGAGTTGCTGAGGGCAGGGAGAGTGAAGAAGAGGTGTGCTATGGGGACATCTTCAGGATTTGGAGCTGTCCTGAATGATATTGCAGGGACAGATGCAGGACATTATTTGTCCTGCCATAACCCACTGAATGGACTGGAATAGAGTGTAAACTACAGCATAAACTACCATCCATGCTTTGTAGCAGTATTCCAAAATGTATTCATCAAATGCAATGAATGTGCCACACTGATGAAAGCGGTTGTTGATGTTGGAGGATTGGGGGTAAATGGGGACTTCTTGTATTTTTAATTTAACAATTTGTGTGATCTATATATCTTTAAAAAAATAAAAATCAAATAAAAATTAAACGTTAAATGAAAGAATCCACCACCTACAAAAAAAGTGAGAATACTATGATCAATTGCATGTTAACAAATTAGGTAGCAGATGAGATGGACACATTTTTATAAACACAAAAATTACAAAACTGACAAGAACAAATATAAAAATTTAAAAGTTCTATAACAAGTAAAGAGATTGGATGAGTAACCAGAAACCTCCACATAAGGAAAAGCACAGGAACAGATCACTTCATTGGTGAATTCTGCCTAGAGGATCAATAAAATGTGGTATATACACACAATGGAATACTACGCGGCTGTAAGAACAAATACACTACAAACACACGTGATAACATGGATGAATCTTGAGAACCTTATGTTGAGTGAAGCAACCCAGGCATTGAAGGACAAATACTACATGACCTCAATGATATGAAATAAACAAGCTGCCTCAGAGAGCTAGAGACTGAGCGATAGGCTTACAGGAAATCGGGGGGTGGAGGAAGGATGTGAGCCGACGTCTGCAGGGGTGGAATTTATGATGAGCTGGCGGTAAGTATGAACACAAAGAAGAGATAAAATGGGGGCAAGGGGTTGCCTTTGGGTGGGGCTTAGCGGTTTTGAGGGGGACTTGGGATGGGCGGATGGGTAATATTGCCCAAAAAGTGGGGGGAGGGAGGGGTAGCATACGAACACAGGAGAGTGTTAGGTGTTGGTTGAGAGTAAAATGCTGAGAAAATCGTATCAAAATATAATTAAGAGGGTTACCTGTTTAGGATGCTCGGAAGGGATGATCCGATGTGGGACGGGCTCCTGGGGAATGTCTGAATGCTCATTTTGCCAGAGTGGGTGATACCACTGGGTAGAGACCCAAGTAGTGAGAGTGGAGGTGGACCCACATCCTGGGGAGGACTAATGCCATCAAATAGAGGGAACTGTATCTCTCTAGAGAAAGGGTGGCTCCCAGGGCATTGGGGCAGCTGAGCAATTTAGGACCTGAACACTGTTGCAAGTATCTCTAGACGTGGTTCCTCGGGAAACAGAGGTTGGCTGTCACTGTGGGCACCAAGGGGATGGGAAAACAGATGTTAACTGTGTGTAACCAAGGTAAATGTGGGGTAAGAGAGGAGTTTCGTGAGAGTACACAAGAATGGATATAAAATATGTAATATTACATCATAAACATATAGGGGACGACAGAATGATAATGAAAACCATAATGTAAAACATAGAATAACTAAAAATGTTAGAAAACTGCGTGTCCTAAAGTATGCACCACAATGTAAGCACAGATGTCACCTGGTTTGAAAGCTATTGTCTCAGACTCTGTACATCACTTTAAGTAAATATGTTGTGAATAGGCTGTTAGAGTATCTCTGTGGAAGGGAAAAGATTTTGTGGTGGATGTGTGGGAGTGCTGTATATTGCATACATGAATTGCTGTGGTCTAGGGCTCTTGTGAAGAGAAGTTCAATAATTAGGGGGGGGGAAAGGAAAAGAAAAAGATAGGATGTAGAATTTTTCCAAGTCAACACGTATTCTATATCTAACCTTTAAACCCATCACTATATCCCATTTTGCTAGTAAGAGATCCTGACATGATATTGGGGCTTCAATATTCAGGAAGTTCTGGATCCCAGAGTGGTCCAACAATGGCAGCGGAGGAATACTGGTATAGGATACTATTGACAGGGGATATATGGCTGACAGGGAGCTATACAGGGCATATGTCCAGGGTGCATGGTAATGTTTGGATATACTCATAGTGGCAACAATTAAAAACTAAAGCTGGGGGGGTACTGGGTCCCTGGCCGGGCGTGCTGTGCCATGGTCCCTAGGGGAGCAGCGGCAGTCCCCCAAGTACAGCAGCAAGGACCGAGAAGGAATGAGGGTCCAACAGTGAGCCCCTGATACTAATGACTATGCTTGTGAGCCTATATGCCTGAAATAAGAACAAGGCCTAGAGTAGCACTGTGCCTGGGAATTTCCTCCTGACAGCCTTCATGTTACTCCAATGTGGCCAGTCTCGAAGCCTAACTCAGCATCTAAATGCAATGCCTTCCCCCAGCATGGGACATGACACCCGGGGATGAGCCTCCCTGGCACCGAGGGATCACTATCAACTAACAACTGATAATGCAACTGGAAAATGACCTTGAATTGAAGGTTCAATGCGGATCAGTAGAATATCCCTGTCTACATAGAATAATATGACTTTAAAATGCTGTTTGATCTAATGTAAGGGGGAAATAGAAAGGAGAAATGAGTTTATATGGCTATGAGTCTCTAAAAAAAAAGAGTCTGGAGGCTGTCAGAAGGATTGCCCTTATGCACAACTGAGCAGAGTCTAAGAGACAGATAAAGTAGATACAATCCCCAGGTATTGGTTCCTTTGAGGGCTAAAGGGACCCACGGGTTCTATGGTCATGGCAGATAGGGTTCACTGCCATGTCAGATGGCCCTTCTTTGGAGCTGGTGTTTCTGCGTGATGAAACTGGACCCAGAGGGGATCTCTTTTCATAAGACTATCATGCTACTTTACTGGAATTGTAGTTGGTATTGGGATTTCAGATATATTTAGGAGATTGAATCTTTTTACTGACAATATGATAACCAGGCCCTGAGCCTCAACAGACTCCAGCTCCTACAATCTGATTTATTGGACTCACCTCACTCAGCTAAGATGGAGTTGAAGGACAACCACCACACCATGGAGCCTAGAGTGCCTACAACTGAAAGCAGGAGGATTGCATCCAGTAACCATGTGGAATCTGAGCCTTCTCTTGACATAGAGGGGCAACGGACACAACCAATCCAAGGACCTCAGAGAAAAGGTGGCATTGGAGTGGGAAAAGTGGACATGGTGGCCGATGGGTATGGGGAATGGCAGGAAGAGATGAGATGTGGAGGCGCCTTTGGGACTTGGAGTTGCCCTGAATGGTGCTTCAGGGGCAATCACCAGACATTGTTAATCCTCCCAGGGCTCACTGGATGGAATGGGGGAGAGTGTGGGCCATGATGTGGACCAATGACCATGAGGTGCAGAGATAACCAGAGATGTACTTACCAAATGCAATGGATGTGTCTTGATGATGGGAGTGAGTGTTGCTGGGGGGGGAGGGGTGCGGTGGGGGAAGTGGGTCGAATGGGACCTCATATTTTTTTAATGTAATATTTTTACAAAATCAATTTAAAAAAAGACAGGAGAAAAAAACAACAACAAAAAAAAAACAAAGAAGAGTTAACACCCTGCCTTCTCAAACTTCCAGAAAACTTGAGAGAAGAGAATAGATCCAGTCCATCATTACCCTGAAAGCAGGACAGATAAAGACATCACAAGGAAAGACCAAAATATCTTATGTATATCAATGGAAAAATCCTCAAGAAAATAGTATCATATCAAACTCAAAAGGAAACAAAAATGATTATACATCATAACTAAGTGGCATTTATTCCAGTAATATAAAGTTGTTTCAATATAAGAAAATCAATCTATGTAATAAACAGTATTAACATAATGATTGAAAATCCCACATGATCATCTCAACTGATGCAGAAAAGACATTTGACAAATTTGATGTCCTTAAATAATGAAAAGTCCTCAGAAAATTAGGAGTACAAGATATCTTCCTCACATCATAAAAAGCATTTGTGAAAAACACAATTAACATCCTCCTCAATGGTTAAAGACTGAAAGTTTTCTCTCTAAGATAAGAAACAAGACAAAGATGCCTGTTTTCACTTCTGCTATTCAACATTGTACTAGAAGTTATAGCCAGAGCAATTAGGCAATAAAAATAAATAAGACCATCCAAAGGAGAAAAGAGGAGGTAAAAATATCTCCATTCACAGATGGCATGAATTTATAAATAGAAAAATCACAAAAAATCAAGAAGAAAGTTACTAGAGCTAAAAACAAGGAATTCAGCATTGTTGAAAAATAAAAAATATATATATAAATTGTGTTTCTATATACCAGCAAGGAACAATCTGAAAAGGAAATCAAGAAAATGATTCTATTTATAATAGCATCTAAAATAATAAAGTGCCAAGGAATAAATTTAACCAAGGAGTTGAAATACTTGTACACTAAAACTACAAAAAATTGCTTAAATAAATTAAACAAGCCTTAAATAAATGGAAGAATATCCCATGTTCAAGGATTGGAAGACTTAATATTGTAAAGGTGGCAATAGTGCCCAAAGTGATCTGCAGATTGAAAGAAATCCCTATCAAAATTCAAATGGATGATGACTTCCACCTGGAATCTAAGGCCCCTCTCAATATGGAGGTGGAGGGAACATAACCATCCCAGGGTCCACAGGATGGAGGAATAGAGTATGGATTAGAATGGATTTACTGATATTCTACAATGTAACTATTGTGATTAGTAATGGAAGATATTGTAGCATTGATGTGGAGAAAGTGTCTATGGTAGCTGCTGAGGGTAGGGAGAGGGAAGAAGAGATATGATGTGGGGGCATTTTCAGGACTTGGAGTTGTCCTGGGTGGTACTGCAGGGGCAGATGCTGGACATTGTATGTTCTACCATAACCCACTGAATGTCGTGGGTGAGAGTGTAAACTACAATGTAAACTATTATCCATGTGGTGCAGCTGTGCTCCAAAATGTATTCACTAAATGCAATGAGTGCTCTTCAATGATGAAAGTGGTTGTTGATGTGAGAGGAGTGGGGTAAGGGGGTGGGGTATATGGGAACCTCATATTTTTAATGTAACTTTTTTGTGATCTATGTATCTTCAAAAAATATAATTAAAATTATGGGAGTGGGAGGATGGGGAGTGGGGTATATGGGAACCTTTTATGTTTTTTAATGTAATGTTTTGTGGGGTGCTGATGCAAAATATCAGAAACTGGTTGGTTTTTATAAAGGGTACTCATTTGGGTAGGAGCTTACAGATACCAGGCCATAAAGCATAAGTTACTTCGTTCACCAAAGTCTATTTTCACGTGTTGGAGCAAGATGGCTGCCAATATCTGTGAGGGTTCAAGCTTCCTGTGTTCCCCTGGGCTCAGTTCCTCTGTTTTCTCCACAGGATCAGCTGTAGATTGTGAGGCTCGCAAGGCTTTGCCTCTCTCCACAAGGTCAGCTCTAGACTATAAGGTGAATGGCTCTGTCTCTCTCCCTTGGGCTCCAGCTTTTTCATCAAACTCCAACATCAAAACTCCTACATTAAAAGCCCTCAACTCTCTGTCCTTTGCCACAGCCCTAATCATGCCCAGGTACAGACCAGATTACAAACATAATCCAATATCTATTTTTGGAATACATGACCATATCAAACTGCTACACCATTATAATAGCATAGCTACTTACGAACACTATGACATGCTTTCACCATTTTTATTAATTTCCCAAGATTTACAAACAACCTTTTATCAATTCTACACAGATTATACCCCAGCTTTCCATTCTATTTCCAAATAGAATAGTGTCAATCTACTTTCTGGTGACCTATATTCTAGTTATTAACTCCATGACTTTATAAAATATATTTAATTCATAATAGTGCAATCATACAATACCTTTGTGTCTGGCTTGTTTCACTCACTATAATGTCCTCCATGTTCATCCATGTTGTCATATACTTCATGACTTCATTTCTTCCTACAGCTACATATTGTTCCCCTGTGTGTATACACCACAATTCATTTAATCTAATCCTTTCATTGGTTGATGGACATCTGGGTCGTTTTTATGTTTGGCAATTGTGAATAATGCCTCTAAGCACATCGGTGTGGAGATGTCTGTTTGTGTCACTTCTCTCACATCTTCTGAATATATATCTAGTAGTGGTACTTCCAGGTTACATGGAACGTCTATATTCACTGTCTTTAGGAATTGCCAAACATCCTCCATAGTGTCTATACCATTCTAAATTCCCATTAACAGTGAATAAGCATTCCTATATCGCCACGTCTTCTCCAACACTTGCAGTCTTCTGATTTTTTAAAAAGATTTATTTATTTCTCCCTGCCCCCATTGTCTGCTCTCTGTGTCCATTTGCTGTGTGTTCTTCTGTGTCTGCTTGTATTCTCATTAGGTGACTTCAGGAACTGACCCTGGGACCTTCTAGAGTGGGAGAGAGGTATCATTTTCTTGCTCCAACTCAGCCCCCTGTTCTGCTACATCTCTTATAGTCTCTCCTCTGTGTCTCTTTATGTTGGGTTGTCTTGCTATGCCAATGCTCCATGTCAGCTTGCACTCCTCAATGGTGCAGAATTCCTGCATGGGGCAGCACTCCCACCCCAGGTGACATTCTCGCATGGCCTGGCACTCTGTGTGGGACAGCTCACAGTGCAGGCCAGCTTGCCTTCACCAGAAGGCCTTGGATATTGACCCCTGGACTTCCTATATGGTAGACAGAAGCCCAACTGCTTGAGCCACATCTATTTCCCTTTTCTGACTTTTTTTACCTTTACTTTTTAATGATACATTAAAAAAATATGAGGTCCCCATATAATCTCCACACTTGGCACCCCACTCCTACTCCCATAACAACAACCTCCTCCAACACCACGAGACATTCGTTGCACTTGGTGAGTACATCTCTGAGCATGGTCAGTCCAGAGATTCAGGTTCCCTGGGTATATATTAAACCCCAGCACCAACTACAGTTCCAGATAAAAGTAAAAGGAGAGGCTTGTGAAAAAAGATCACATCTGAGTCCAGCTCCATCACACAAAATCACAAACTCCAAAGTATGGCCAACTGACATGGCACTGAACTCCATCTGCCATGACCATAGAACCTGTGGGTCTCTGTAGCCCTCAAAAGAACGAATACCTGGGCTTTTATCTATTTTATCTGTCTCTGGGACTCTACTGAGGTGTGCATAAGGGCAACCCCTCTGATAACCTCCTGGCTCTTTTTGGAGAGTCATAGCCATATAAACTCATTTGTCCTTTCCACTTCCCCCTTGATTCAGGTCAAGAAGCATTTTTAACTCCTGGTATTATACATAGATTGAAATATTCTGCTGGTCCGAGATGACCCTTTCATTCAAGGCCATTTTCTAGTTACATCATCGGCTGGTACTTGGTAGTAATCCCTCAGCAACAGTGAGGCTCATCCCCAGGACTCATGTCCCAAGCTGGGGGGAAGGCAACACATTTACATGCTGAGTTTGGCTTTGAGACTGGCCACATTTGAGCAACATAGAGGGTCTCAGGAGGCAACTCTTAGGCACCTGGCAGCTATAGGCCTTGATCTTTTTTTTTATTGACTTTGTAATAATATTACATTAAAAATATATATATATATATATGAGGTCCCATTCAACCCCACCACCCCCACCCCACCTCTCCCCTCCCAGCAACACTCATTCCCATCATCATGACACATCCATTGCATTTGGTAAGTACATCTTTGGGCACCTCTGCACCTCATGGTCAATGGTCCACATCATGGCCCATACTCTCCCCCATTCCATCCAGTGGGCCCTGTGAGGATTTACAATGTCCAGTGATTGCCCCTGAAGCACCATCCAGGGCAGCTCCATGTCCCAGGGACGCCTCCACCTCTCATCTCTTCCTGCCTTTCCCCAAGGCCTTGATCTTAATTCAGGTGCACAGGCTCACAAGCATAGTCATTAGTCTGAAGGGCTCATTGTTGGACCTTCACTCTTTTTTGGTCTTTGCCATTGCACTTGGGGGATTGTTGCTCTTCCTTTAGGGACTGTGATAGAGCTCCCCTGGCTAGGAACTCAGAACTCCCTCACTTGTTGTTTTTAATTGTATCCACTATGAAAATATCCAAACATTTTTATGTACCCTGAATATATGCCCTGGAGAACTCCCTGACAACTATGTGTCCCCTGTCAATAACATCCTAAAACAGTATTCCTCCCCTGCAATTGTTAAAAGTCTCTGTGAACCAAAACTTCTTCAAAAGTGAAGCCCAATATTTTGCCAGGTCCCATTAACAGTAAAATGGAATATAACGATGAATTTAAAGGTTAGATATAGAATACATATTAATTTAGAAAAATTAAGGTAAAAATTAATTGAGGTGTCAAAAAGTTAAAAAATGCAAAAGCTTTGTTTTTGGTGTTTTGCCTTCCATCACTGCAATAAGTGATGTCCTGTATGCAAATTGGCAAGGTAACTACTTCCATCTTTTCCTCAGTGTCTACGTCCTTTCTTTTTCTTTTTTTTTCCAAGTTATTAAGCTTATCTTCACAGAAGTTTTAGATCACAGTAATTCATATATACAATATACAGTACTCCCACATATCCAACATAAAACCCTTTTCCCTTTCACAGCAATAATCTTTTTACATGTTCATACTCCATTTACTGAAATTGATGTACAGATATTGAGACAATAGCTTTCAAACAAGGTAACATTTGGGTTTACATTGTGGTTTATATTTTAGAATATGCAATTTTCTAAAGTTTTAGTTATCTTATGTTTTACATTATGATTTAGATTTTAGCCTATCAACCCTTATATCTTTTTGGTGTAATTTAACATGTCTTATATCCATCCTTGTGTAATCTTGTGGAATACATTAAAAAAAGATTTATTTATTTATTTATTTATTTCACTCCCCTTCCCCCCCCCACCCTGGTTGTCTGTTCTCTGTGTCTATTTGCTGTGTCTTCTTTGTCCACTTCTGTTGTTGTCAGCGGCACTGGAATCTGTGTTTCTTGTTGTTGTGTCATCTTGTTGTGTCAGCTCTCCATGTGTGTGGCACCATTCCTGGGCAGGCTGCACTCTCCTTCGTGCTGGGCGGCTCTCTGTATGGAGTGCACTCCCCGGCCGTGGGGCCCCCCCAAATGGGGACACCCTGCGGGGCACACCACTCCCTGCAAGCATCAGCACTGTGCATGGACCAGCAGCACACGTGTCAAGGAGGCCTGGGGTTTGAACCGTGGACATCCCATGTGATAGATGGACGCCCTAAACACTGGGCCAAGTCTGCCGCCCTGGAATACTTCTATTGCTCACACAGTTACATTGGTTCCATCTATTCAATACCTCTTTCACCCTGCCTTTAATGCCCCCAGTGACAGTCAATTTCGTTGCTTGAACGGCCGTGATCAGAGATACTTGCAACAGTGTTGAAAGCTTGATAGGCTCAACTGCCCTAATGCAATGGGAGCCACCATTTCTCTTGAGAGATAGAATTTCCTCTATTTGAGAACATCAGTCCTCCCCAAAATTGGGTATACCTTCACTGTCATTCTATGATCTCTATACAATGATATAACCAACTATGGCAAAATGAGCACTCACACTCCCAAAGAGCCTGCCCTGCATCGGATTATTCCCTTTAAGCGTCTTAAACAGGTAACCTTCCTTATTATATTTTTGAAAAGTTTTCTCAACATTATACTCTCAAACACATGCCTAACAATCTCCTATGTTTCTATGTTGCCCCAACCTCCCCCCAATTTCTTGAGCAAATTACCCATTACTCCCATTGCTAGGCCCCCTCAAGCCTGCAAAGCCACACCCAAAGGTAACCCTTTTCACCCATTTTATCCCTTCCTTGGACAAATACTTACCTACAGCTTATCATAGATTTCACCCATGTAGGTGTCAGCTTGCATCCTTCCTCTACCCCTCAATTTCCTTTAAGCCTATCATCCAGTCTCTAGCTCTCTGAGGTGGCTTGGTTTACTTAGTTCATATCACTGAGGTCATGTAATGTTTGTCCTTCAAATCCTGGATTGCTTCACTCAACAGAAGGTTCTCAAGATTCATCCATGTTATCACATGTGTTTGTAGTGTATTTATTCTTACAGCTGAGTAGTATTCCATTGTATGTGCATACCACAATTTTTTACTAGTGTGTGGGGTCATTGTCTTTATTTTTTTCCTTTATTTATATTTTTAATATTATATTCAAAAAATATTAGGAGCCCATATACACTCCACACCCTTTACCCCATTCCTCCCCCCATAGCAACACAATCTCCTCCATCATCATGAGACATTCATTGGATTTGGTGAATACATATCAGACCACCGCTGAACCTCATTGTCAATGGTCCACCTCATTGCCCACACTCTCCCACGTTCCATGCAGTCGGCCATGGGAGGACATATAATGTTGGTAACTGTCCCTGCAGCATCACCCAGGAAAACTCTGAGTCCCAAAAATGCCTCCACACCTCAACTCTTCCTCCCATTCCCCACACCCAGCAGTCACCATGGCCACTTTTTCCACAGCAATGCCACATTTTCTTCGATTACTAATCACAATAGTTCATGAATAGAATATCAGCAAGTCCACTCTCATCCACATTCTATTCCTCCATGCTGTGTATCTTGGAATTGTTGTGCCCATGCCACATCTATGTCAAGAGGGGGCTTATATTCCACATGGATGCTAGGTGCAATCCTCCTGCTTTCAGTTAAAGGCATTCTTGGCTCCCTGGTGTGGTGGTTGACTTTCTTCAACTCCATGTTAGCTGAGTGGGGTAAGTCCAACAAACCAGAGTGTAGGAGCTGAAGTCTGTTGAGGCTCAGGGCCTGGCTATCATATGGTCAGTCCAGAGATTCAGATCCCCTGAGTATATATTAAACCCCAGCACCAACGATAGCTCCAGGTAAAAGTAACAGGAGAGGCTTGTGAAAAAATATCACATCTGAGTCCAGCTCCATCACACAGAAACACAAACTCCAAAGAAGGGCCAACTGACATGGCACTGAACTCCATCTGCCATGACCATAGAACCTGTGGGTCTCTGTAGCCCTCAGAAGAACCAATAACCAAGGTTGCATCTACTTATCTGTCTCTGGGACATAAGGGCATAAGGGCAACCCCTCTGATAACCTCTCGGCTCTTTTTGGAGACTCATAGCTATATAAACTCATTTGTCCTTTCCATTTCCATCTTTTATTCAAGTCAAAAATCATTTTTAACTCATGGTGTTATATGTAGATGGAGATATTCTGCTGGTCTGAGTTGACTCTTTTATTCAACATCATTTTCTAGTTACATCATCAGCTGATACTTGGTAGTAATCCCTCAATGCCAGGGAAGCTAATCCCCAGGAGTTATGTCCCACGCTAGGGGGAATGCAACGCATTTACATGCTGTGGTTGGCTTTGAGACTGGCCACATTTGAGCAACACGGAGGGTTTCAGGAGGCAACTCTTAGGCACCTGGCAGCTATAGGCCTTGATCTTATTTCAGGTGCACAGGCTCACAAGCATAGTCATTAGTCTCAATGGCTCATTGTTGGACCTTCATTTTTTTTGGTCTTTGCCATTGCACTTGAGGGATTGTTGCTGTTCCTTTAGGGACTGTGATAGCGCTCCCTTGGCTAGGAAATCAGCACTCCCTCAGTTGCTGTTTTTAATTGTATCCACTATGAAAATATCCAAACACTTTTATGTACACTGGATATATGCCCTGTAGAACTCCCTGCCAACCGTGTGTCCCCTGTCAATAACATCCCACACAAGTATTCCTCCGCTGCCATTGTTGAACCTCTCTGTGTTCCAAAACTTCCTGAAAAGTGATGCCCAATATATAACCAGGTTCCCTTAATAGTAAAATGGAATACAGCAATGAGTTTAAAGGTTAGATATAGAATATATATTAATTTGGAAAAATTATGTTAAAAATAAAATGGGGTATCAAAAAATTAAAAATGCAAAAGCTTTGTTTTTGATGTTTTGCCTTCCATCACTGCAATAAGTGTTGCCCTGTATACAAATTGACAAGGCAACTACTTCCGTCTTTTTCTCGGTGTCTACGTCCTATTTTTTTCTTTTCTTTTTTCTAATTATTAAGCTTATCTTCACAAGAGTCTTAGATCACAGTAATTCATATATATAATATACAGTGCTCCCACATATCCAACATAAAACCTCCTCCCTTTTACAGCAATTATCTTTTTACATATTCATACTATATACTGGAACTGATATACAGATATTGAGAGAATAGCTTTCAAACAAAGTAACATTTGTGTTTACATTGTGGTTTATATTTTAGACTATAAAATTTTCTAAATTTTTAGTTGTCTTAGGTTTTACATTATGATTTACATTTTAGCCTATCAGCCCCTATATATTTTTGGTGTAATTTTACATGTCTATATCCATTCTAACTTACTCTTTTGAAACACTTCTATTGCCCAAACATTTACATTGGTTCCATCTATTCAATACCTCTTTCCCCCTCCCCTTAGGGCCCACAGTGACAGCCAATATTCATTACTTGAAGGGCTATGTTCAGAGATATTTGCATCAGTGTTGAGGGCTTGACATGCTCAACTGCCCTAATGCACTGGGAGCCACCATTTCTCTTGAGAGATACAGTTACCTCTATTTGATGGCATCAGTCCTCCCCAGGATGTGGGTATACCTTCACTCTCACTACATGGGTCTCTATCCAACGGTATAAACCACGATGGCAAAATGAGCATTCACATATACCATAGAAGCCTGTCCTGTGTCAGATTATCCACTTTAAGTATCTTAAAAAGGTAAATTTCCTTATTATATTTTTGAAAAGGTTTTCGCAACATTATACTCTCAACCAACTACCTGATAATCTCCTATGTCTGTATGTTGCCCCAACCTCCCCCCAATTTCTTGGGCAATATTACCCATCCTCCCATCCCTATCCCCCCACAAGCCCGCAAAGCCCCACCTAACGGTAACCCTATGCTCCCATTTTATCCCTTCCTTGTACAAATACTTACCTACAGTTTATCATAGATTTCACCCCTGTAGCTGTCAGCTTACATCCTTCCTCTATCCCCCAATTTGCTGTAAGCCTATCATCCAGTCTCCAGCTCTCTGAGGCAGCTTGGTTTACTTATTTCATATTATTGAGGTCATGTAGTATTTGTCCTTCAATGCCTGGGTTGCTTCACTCAACATAAGGTTCTAAAGATTCATCCATGTTATCACATATTTTTGTAGTGTATTTGTTCTTAAAGCTGAGTAGTATTCCATTGTACATATATACCACATTTTAATTATCCATTCATCTCTTGATGGGCATTTGGGTTGATTCAAACTTTTGGCAATAGTGAATAATGCTGCTATGAATATTGGTGTGCATCTATCAGTTTGTGTCCTTGTTTTCAGTTCTATTGGATATATATGCAGCAGTGGAATTGCTGGGTCATATGCAAGTCTATGACTAGTTTTTTGAGAAACCGCCAAACTGTCCTGCAGAATGGTTGGATCCTTCCACATTCCCACCAGCAGTGAATGAGTGTTCCCATTCCTCCACATCCTCTCCAGCATTTGTATTCTTCTGTTTTTTTCATAGCTGTCAATCTTATGGGAGTAAGATGGTACCTCATTGTAGTTTTGATTTGCATTTCCCTAATAGCTAGACATTTGGAGCATTTTTTTCATGTGCTTTTTAGCTATTTGTATTTCTTCTTTGGAGAAGTGTCTGTTTAAATCTTTTCCCAATTTTTAACTGGGTTGTTTGTCTTTTTATTTTCAAGATATAGGAAATCTATATATACGCAGGTTATAAGTCTCCTATCCGATATATGGGTACCAAATATTTTCTCCGATTGTGTAGGCTCTCTTTTCACTTTCTTGACAAACTACTTTGAGGTGCAGAAGGCTTTAATTTTGAGGAGGTCCCATTTATCAATTTGTTTTTTGCTGCTCGTGCTTTTGGTGTGAAGTTCATGAAGTCATTTTCTATTACATGGTGTTTTATATGCATCCCTACACTGCTTTCTAAAGTCTTTATGGTCTTGGCTCTTATATTTAGGTCTTTGATCCAATTTGAGTTGATTTTTTTATAAGGTGTCAGATGGTAATCCTCTTTCATTCTTTTACATATGGATATCCAGTTCTCCAGGCACCAGTTGTTTAATCGGCCATTCTCTCCGAGTTGAGAGGGTTTGGTGGCTTTATCGAATATTATATGACTATATATATAAGGATATATATCAGAACTCTCAATTGGGTTCCATTGTTCTTTGTGTCTCTCCTTGTGTCACTACTATGATTTTTTCACTACTGTAGCTTTGTAGTATGTTTTCAAGTCAGGTAGTGTTATTCCATTGATTTCGTTTTTCTATTTCAATATATCTTTGCCCTTTCATGGCCACTTTCCCTTCCACATAAATTTCATAGCTAGTTTTTCTAGTTCCTTAAAGAATGCTGTGTTGATGCTTATTGGGATTTCATTGAATGTGTAGATCAGTTTTCATAAGATAGACATCTTAATACTATTTAGACTTCCTATCAATGAACAGGGAATATTCTTCAGTTAATTCAGCTCTTCTTTGATTTCCTTGAACAGTCTTGTGTAGTTCTCTGTGTATAAGTTTTTTACATCTTTAGTTGAATTTATTCCTAAGTATTTGGATTTTTATTGACTATTGTAAATGATATATGTTTCTTGATTTCCTCCTGTGTTTGCTTATTATTGGTGTACAGAAATGCTACTAATTTTTGTGCATTGATCTTATAAATTCTGAATCTACTAAACATATTTATGAGTTCTAAAAGCTTTGTTGTAGACCTCTCAGGGTTTTCTATGTATAGGATCATGCCATCTGCAAATAAAGAAATTTTGACTTCTTCCTTTCCAATTTGAATGCATTTTATATCTGGTTCTTGCCTCAGTGCTCGAACATGTACTTCTAAGGCAATGTTAAATAGAAGAGGTGAGAGTGGGCTTCCTTGTCTTGTTCCTGATCTTAGAGGGAAGGATTTTAGGATTTCACCATTGTAAACGATGTTGGCTATGGGTTTTTCATATATACTCTTTGTCATGTTCAAAAATTTCCTTGTATTCCAATCTTTTGCAGTGTTTTTATCAAGAAAGTGTGCTGTATTTTGTCAAATGCTTTTTCTGTATCTATAGATAGTATCATGGGAATTTTCCCTTCATTCTGTTTATATGGTGTATTATATTGATTGATTTTCTTATGTTGAACCAGCCTTGCATACCCAGAATGAATCCCACTTGATCATGGTGTATAATTCGTTTAATGTGTTGTTGAATACTGTTAGCAAGTATTTTGTTGAGGATTTTTGCATCTAGGTTCATTAGAGAAATTGGCCTGTAATTTTCCTTTCTTGTGGTGTCTTTGTTTGGCTTTGGTACTAGCATAATGTTGACATCATAGAATGAGTTTGGGAATGTTCCTTCTGTTGTGATTTTTGGAAGAGTTTCAGCAAGATTGGCATTAGTTCTTTCCGGAATGTTTTGTAAAATTCACCTGTGAAACCATCTGGCCCTGGGCTCTTCTTAGTTAGGAGGTTTTTAATGACTGATTCTGTCTCATTACTTGTGGTTGGTGTGTTGAGATCATCAATTTCTTCATTTGTCAATATAGGCTGCTTTTGTGTTTCTAGGAATTTGTCCATTTCCTCTGAATTGTCATTTTGGTTGGAATATAGTTTTTCAAAGAATCCTTATGTGATAGTCTTTATTTTTGTGGGGCCAGTGGTGATATCTCCTTTCTCATTCCTTATTTTGTGTATTTGCATCTTCTCTCTTTTTTTCTTTGTTAGTCTTGCTAAGAGTTTGTCAATTTTATTGGTCTTCTCAAAGAACCAGCTCTTGGTCTTGTTTATCTTTTCAAGTGCTTTCTCATTTTCTATTTCATTTAGTTCTCCTCTTATCTTTGTTATTTCTCTCTTTCTACTTCCGGGGTTACTTTGTTGTTTTTTTACTAATTCCTGCAAATGTGCAGTTAGTTCTTCAATTTTCGCTCTTTCTACGGTTTTGATGTATGAATTTATGGCTGTAAATTTCCCTCTCAGTACTGCTTTTGCTGCATCCCATCAGTTTTGATATGTTGTGTTATCATTTTCATTAGTTTCAAGGTAGTTATTAATTTCTTTTGAGATTTCCTCTTTGACCCACAATTTTTCTAAGAATGTGCTGTTTAACTTCCATATCTTGGTGTGAAATCTGGGCCTCTGGCCCTTGCAGATTTCCAGCGTCACTCCATTGTGGTCAGAGATATTATTTTGTATGATTTCGATCTTTCTGAATTCATTGAGTCTTTCTTTATGGCCGAGCATATTGTCTATCTTGGAGAATGATCCATTTGCACTTGAGAATAATGTATATCCTGCTGTATTCGGGTATAATGATCTGTATATGTGTGTTAGATCCAGCTTCTCAAATATACTGTTCAAATATATTGTTTGTCTAGAGATTCTCTTTTGAGATGTTCTGTCCGAAGTTGATAGTGGTGTATTAAAGTCTCCCAGTATAATGGTAGAGTCATCTATTCTTTCACGTAGTTTTTCCAGTGTTTGCCTCACTTATTTGGAGGCACCATTGTTGGAACATAAATATTTATGATTGTTTTTTCTTCTTGAGAGATTGTAACTTTCACTAATGTGAAGTATCTTTCTTTGTCTCTCACAATTGTTTCACATTTAAAGTCTATTTTGTCTGATATTAATATAGCTACTCCTGTCTTTTTTTTAATATTGTTTGCTTGTAAGATTGTTTTCCAACTACTCACTTTCAACCTCCATTGATCCCCGGGTCTAAGATGTGTTTCTTGTAGACAGCGTATAGATGGGTCATATTTCCTTATTCAATGTCCCAGTCTGAATCTTTTGACAGGTGAGTTTAATCCATTGACATTCAGTGTTATTACTTTCAAGGAATTATTTATGTTAGTCATATTTTGATTGGACTTGTGTTTGTCATATTTTGTTTGTTTGTTTTTTACTTCTTCATTTTCTTTTTGTTGCTCTAACACTCTCCTCCAACACTGCCTCTCCTGTTTTTTTCCTTTCTTCCTGCAGAACTCCCTTTAGTATTTCTTGAAGGGCAGGATTGTTGTTGGCATACTCTTTCAATTTTCATTTATCTGTGTATATTTTGAACTCTCCATCATTTTTGAATGCTAGTTTAGCTGGGTAGAGTATTCTTGATTGGAATTTTTTTTCTTTTAGTACCTTGACTATATCATACCTCTGCCTTCTTGCCTCCATGGTTTCAGATGAGAAATCATCACTTAATCTTATGGAGCCTACCTTGTATGTTATGGTGTTCTTTTCTCTTACTGCTTTTAGAATTTTCTCTTTGTCTTGAGCATTAGATAATTTAACAGATGCATGTCTTGTGGTGAGCCTGTTGTGATTTATGATGTTTGGGCTGTTTTGTGCTTCCTGGACATGTACATCTATCTCTCTCAGTAGATTTGTGAAGTTTTCAGCCATTATTTCCTCCAACACCCTTTCTGTCCCTTTTTCCTTCTCTTCACCTTCTGGGATGCCTACAATACGTATGTTTGTGCGTTTTGAATTGTCATTCATGTCCCTAAGTCCTAGCTGGATTTTTTCTATCTTTTTATCGATCAGTTGTACTATATGTTTGATTTCAGATGTACTGTCTTCCACGTCACTAATTCCCTCCTCTGCCTCTTCTAATCTGATGCTATTTGCTGAGAGTGTATTTTTTTTCAAATTCTACTCAATTTATTCATTTTTTAAAAAGATATTACATTCAAAAAATATGAGGTCCCATTCACCACCCACCGCCCCGACCCCACCACTCCCTACACAGTAACACTGTCCCCCATCATCATGTCACATCCATTGCATCTGTTGAGTACATCTCTGGGCATCGCTGCATCCCATGTCCCGTGTTCCACACCATAACCCACACTTTCCCACGTTCCATCCAGTGGGCCATGGGAGGACATACAACATCTGGCAATTGTCCCTGGAAAACCAGCCAGGACAACTCCAAGTCTCAATAATGCCTCCACATCTCTTCTCTTCCTCCCATTCCCCGCACACAGCAGCCACCATGGCCACTTTTTCCACATTAATGCCACATTTTCTCGATTATTAACCACAATAGTTAATGAATAGGATATTATTAAGTCCACTCTGATCCTTACTGTATTCCTCCTTCCTGTGAACCTTGGCTTGGTTGTGCCCATTCCAAATCTATGTCAAGAGGGGTTTAGATTCCACATGGATATTGGATGCAATCCACCTGCTTTCAGTTGTAGGCACTCTAGGCTCCATGGTGTGGTGGTGGTTGACATTCTTCAACTCCACGTTAGCTGAGTGGGGTAAGTCCAATAAATCAGAGTGTTAGAGCTGAAGTCTGTTGAGGCTCAGGGCCTGGCTATCATATTGTCAGTCCAGAGATTCAAATCCCCTAGATATATCTTAAACCCCAGCACCAACTACAATTCCAGTAAAATAGCATGAAAGGCTTGTGAAAAGAGATCCCTTCTAAGTCTAGCTCCATCACACAGAAATACCAGCTCCAAAGAAGGGCCAATTGGCATGGCAGTGAACCCCATCTGCCATGACCATAGAGCCTGTGGGTCTCTTTAGCCTTCCAATATCAGGAGTTGTATTACTTTATCTGTCTCTGATACTCTGCTCAGGTGTGAATAAGGGCAATCCTTCCAACAACATCCAGACTCTTTTTTAGAGACTCATGGCCATATGAACTCATTTGTCTTTTCCATTTACCCTTTACTTTAGGTCAAACAGCATTTTTAACTCCTGTTATTATATGTAGACAGGGATATTCTTTTTCTTTTTTTTTTGATTTTGTAAAAATATTACATTAAAAAAAAATATGAGGACACATTCAACCCCACCACCCCCACCCCACCACTCCCCCCCCCCCCCCGAGCAACACTCATTCCCATCATCATGACACATCCATTGCATTTGGTAAGTACATCTCTGGGCACCTCTGCACCTCATGGTCAATGGTCCACATCATGGCCCATACTCTCCCCCATTCCATCCAGTGGGCCCTGTGAGGATTTACAATGTCCGGTGATTGCCCCTGAAACACCATCCAGGGCAGCTCCAAGTCCCAAAGACGCCTCCACATATCGTCTCTTCCTGCCATTCCCCATACCCATTAGCCACCATGTCCATTTTTCTCACTCCAATGCCACCTTTTCTCTGTGGACATTGGATTGGTTGTGTCCATTGCACCTCTATGTCAAGAGGAGGCTCAGATTCCACATGGATACTGGATGCAATCCTTAGACAGGGATATTCTGCTGGTCTGTGTTGAAACTATAAATTAAGGTCATTTTCTAGTTATGTCATCAGCTGGTACTTGGTAGTGATCCCTCGGTGCCAGGGAGGCTCATCCCCAGATGTCATGTCCCATGCTGGGGAGAAGGCATTGCATTAACATGTTGAGTTTGACTTTGAGACTGGCCACATTTGAGTAACACAGAGGCTGTCAGGAGGGAATTCTTAGTCACAGTGCTGCTCTAGACCTTGTTCTTATTTCAGGTGTATAGGCTCACAAGCATAGTCATTAGTATCATGGGCTCACTGTTGGACCCTCATTCCTTTCTGGGTCTTACCATTGCACCTGGGGGACTGCTGCTGCTACCCTAGGGACCATGACAGAGCCCCCCCCCAGCCAGCAACCTAGTACCCACCCAGCTGTTGTTTTTAATTGTTTCCACTATGAGTATATCCAAACATTTCCATGCACCCTGGACACATGCCCTGTATAACTCCCTGACTACCATATATCGCCTGTCAATAACATCCCATACCAGTATTCCCCCGCTGCCATTTTTTAACCACTCTGTGATCCAAAACTTCCTGAAACATGAAGCCCAATATAATGTCAGGTTCCCTTACTAGTAAAATGGAATATAGCAATGAGTTTAAAGGTTAGATATAGAATACATATTGACTTGGAAAAATTCTACATGCTATCTTTTTCTTTTCTTTTTTCCTAATTATTGAGCTTCTCTTCACAAGAGCCTTAGATCACAGTAATTCATATATAGAATATACAGTACTCTCACACATCCACCATAAAACCTCTTCCCTTTCCACTGTGATAATCTTTTAACTTATTCATATCTTATTTACTGAAACTGATGTACAGACTCCTAGACAATAGCTTTCAAACAAGGTGACATCTGTGCTTACATTGTGGTCCATACTTTAGGCTATAGAGTTTTCTAAATTTTTTAGTTATCCTATGTTTTACATTATTAGTCTGTCGTCCCCTATATGTTTTTGGTGTAATATTACATGTTTTATATCCATCTTTGTGTATTCCCGTGAAACTCCTCTCTTGCCCCCACATTTACCTTGGTTCCATCCATTCAACATCCATTTCCCCCTCCCCTTGGGGCCCACAATGACAGCCAATCTCCATTTCCTGAGGCGCCACGTTCAGAGAGACTTGCAACAGTGTTCAGGGCCTGACTTGCTCAACTGCCCTAATGCCCTGGGAGCCACCCTTTCTCTCGAGAGATGCAGTTCCCTCTATTTGATGGCATTAGTCCTCCCCAGGATGTAGGTCCACCCCCACTCTCACTTCATGGGTCTCTACGCAATGGTACAACCCACCCTGGCAAAATGAACATTCAGACATTCCCCAGGAGTCCGTCCCATGTCAGTCCATCCCCTCTGAGCATCCTAAACAGGTAACTCTCCTAATTATATTTTGATACGGTTTTCTCAGCATTTTACTCTCAACCAACACCTGACAATCTCCTATGTTCATATGTTGCCCCTCCCTCCTCCCCCAATTTTTTGGGCTATATTATGCATCTGCCCATCCCCAGCCCCCCTCAGACCCACAAAGCCCCACCCAAAGGCAACCCCATTCCCCCATTTTATCTCTTCTTTGTGCTCATACTTACCACCAGCTCATCATAGATTCCACCCCTGCAGACGTCAGCTCACATCCTTCTTCCACCCCCCGATTTCCGGTAAGCCTTTCTTCCAGTCTCTGAACTGTGGTGTTCATCCCCACCATATCTGTTATCTTTTGGCATATGTCTGCCATTTCCTTCCAAGGGTTTTCTTCATATTGTTAATCTCTTCCTTTACTTCATTAAGTTGGTCTTTAATATATGTTTTGAGGTCTTTATTTACTTGTCCAATGTTCTTCTACCCTTCCTGGTTTTTAGTTTGTTCATTGGATTCATGCATTTTTTCCTGATTTTTGGTTTGCTTTGTAGTTTTTTGTTGCTGTCTGATCATCATTTTATCTTTTTTGTTTTTTTAATTTTTTTTATTGACTTTGTAATAATATTACATTAAAAATATATTTGTGAGGTCCCATTCAACCCCACCCCCCCCACCCCCCCTCTACCCCCCCAACAACACTCGTTCCCATCATCATGACACATCCATTGGATTTGGTAAGTACATCTTTGGGCACCTCTGCACCTCATAGACAATGGTCCACATCATGGCCCATACTCTCCTCCATTCCATCCAGTGGGCAATGTGAGGATCCACAATGTCCGGTGATCACCCCCGAGGCACCATCCAGGGCAGCTCCACGTCCCAAATACGCCCCCACCTCTCATCTCTTCCTGCCCTTCCCCATACCCATCGTCCACCATGTCCACTTTTCCCAATCCAATGCCACCTCTTCTATGTGGACATTGGATTGGTTGTGTCCATTGCACCTCTATGTCCAGAGGAGGCTCAGATTCCACATGGATGCTGGCTGCCATCCTCCCATTTTCAGTTGTAATCACTCTAGGCTCCATGGTGTGGTGATTGTCCTTCTTCAACTCCATCTTAGCTGAGTGTGGTAAGTCCAATAAATCAGATTGTAGGTGCTGGAGTCTGTTGAGGCTCAGGACCTGGCTATCACATTATCAGTCCAGAGATTCAAATCCCCTAACTATATCTTAAACCCCAACGTTAACTGCACCTCCAGCAGATTAGTATGAAAGTCTTATGAAGGGAGATCCCATCTGAGTCCAGATTCATCACACATAAACACCATTTCCAGAGAGGGGCCATCTGACCTGGTAGTAAACCCCATCGGCCATGACCATAACTCTCATGGGTCTCTTTAGCCTTCATAGGAACCAATATCTGGGGGTTGTATCTGCTTTATCTGTCTCTCTGACTCTGCTCAGTTGTGCATGAGGGCAATCCTTCTGCCAGCCTCCAGACTCTTTTTTAGAAACTCGTAGCCATATAAACTCATTTCTCCTTTCCATTTCCCCCTTACTTTAGGTCAAACAGCATTTTAAAGTCATGTTATTTTATGTAGACATGGATATTCTGCTGATCCGCATTGAACCTTCCGTATAAGGTCCTTTTCCAGTTGCATCATCAGTTGGTATTTGATAGTGGTCCCTCGTTGCCAGGGAGGCTCATCCCCGGGTGTCATGTCCCACGCTGGAGGGAAGGCATTGCATTTACATGCTGAGTTTGGCTTCGAGACTGGCCACATTTGAGTAACATGAAGGCTGACAGGAGGAAATTCCCAGGCACAATGTTGCTCTAGGCCTTGTTCTTATTTTAGGTTTATCAGCTCACAAGCATAGTCATTAGCATCAGGGGCTCACTGTTGAACCCTCACTCCCTCCCGGTCCCCGCCACTGTACCTGGGAGACTATCGCTGCTCCCCTAGGGACCACGACAGAGCACCACTGGCCAGGAACCCAGTACCCCCCCTGCTGGGTTTTTAATTGTTGCCACTATGAGTATATCCAATCATTACCATGCACCCTGGACATATGTTCTGTACAGCTCCCTGTCAGCCATATATCACCTGTCATTGGTATCCCATACCAGTATCCCTCCATTGCCATTGTTGAAACACTCTGTGATCCAGAACTCCCCGAAATTTGAAGCCCAATATAATGTCATGGTCCCTTACTAGGGAATGGCATATAGCGATGGGTTTAAAGGATAGATAAAGAACTTGGATAAAGTTAGATAAAGAACTTAGATAAAGAATGTTGACTTGAAAAAATTCCACATCCTATCCCTTTCCCCCCCCCCCCAATTATTCAGCGTTTCTTCGTAGGAGTCCTAGACCACAGCAATGCATATATATAATATACAGCACTCCCATACATCCACCACAACACGTTTTTCCTTCCACAGTGATACTCTTACACCCTATTCACATCATATTTACTTAAGGTGATGTACAGAGTCTGAGATATTAGCTTTCTAACATGGTAATATCTGTGCTTACATTATGGTGCATACTTTAGGATACACAGTTCTTTACATTTTTAGTTCTCCTATGTTTTACATTATGGTTTACATTATCAGTCTGTCGTCTCCTATATGTTATGGTGTAATATTACATGTTTTATATCCATCCTTGTGTACTCTCAAGAAACTCCTCCCTTGCCCCCCATTTACTTTGGTTCCACACATTTAACGTCCATTTTCCCTTCCACCTTGGTGCCCACAGTGACAGTCAACCTCCGTTTCCTGAGGAGCCACTTCCAGAGATAGATGGAATAGTGTTTAGGGCCTAACTTGCTCATCTGCCCCAATGCCCTGGGAGCCACCCTTTCTCTCGAGGGATAGAGTTCCCTCTATTTGGTGGCATTAGTCCTCCCCAGGATGTGGGTCCACCCCCACTCTCACTACTTGGGATTCTACCCCATGGTGTCACCCACTCTGGCAGAATGAGCATTTAGACATTCCCCAGGAGCCCGTCCTGCATCAGACCCTCCCCTCCGAGCATTCTAAACAGGTAACCCTCTTTATTATATTTTGATATGATTTTCTCGGCATTTTACTCTCCACCACCTCCTAACCCTCTCCTGTGTTCGTATGCTACCCCTCCCTCCCCCCACTTTTGGGCAACATTACCCAACCGTCCCTCCCCAGCCACCCTCAAACCCGTAAAGCCCCAACCAAAGGCAACCCCTTGCCCCCATTTTATCTCTTCTTTGTGTTCATACTTACCACCATCTCGTCTTAAGTTCCACCCCTGCAGACATCGGCTCATATCCTTCCTCCACCCTCCGATTTCCTGTAAGCCTATCGTTCAGTCTCTTGCTATCTAGGGCAGCTTGTTTATTTCATATCATTGAGGTCATGTAGTATTTGTCCTTCAATGTCTGGGTTGCTTTACTCAACATAAGGTTCTCAAGATTCATCCATGTTATCACATGTGTTTGTAGTGTGTTTGTTCTTACAGGCGAGTAGTATTCCATTGTGTGTATATACCACATATTATTGATCCACTCATCTGTTGATGGGCATTTGGGTTGATTCCAACTTTTGGCAATAGTGAACAATGCTGCTATGAACATTGGTGTACATATATCGGTTTGTGTCCTTGTTTTCAGTTCTGCTGGGTATATACCCAGCAGTGGTATTGCTGGGTCATATGGCAAATCTATGGCTAGTTTTTTGAGAAACCGCCATACTGTCCTCCAGAATGGTTGGATCCTTCTGCATTCCCACCAGCAGTGGATGAGTGTTCCCCTTCCTTCACATCCTCTCCAGCACTTGTATTCTTCTGTTTTTTTCATAGCTGCCAATCTTATGGGTGTAAGATGGTATCTCATTGTAGTTTTGATTTGCATTTCCCTGATAGCTAGAGATTTGGAACATTTTTTCATGTGCTTTCTTGCCAATTGTATTTCCTCTTTGGAGAAGTGTCTGTTTAAG
Source organism: Dasypus novemcinctus (assembly GCF_030445035.2). Taxonomy (NCBI): domain Eukaryota; kingdom Metazoa; phylum Chordata; class Mammalia; order Cingulata; family Dasypodidae; genus Dasypus; species Dasypus novemcinctus. Next base: position 64,131,452 of record NC_080704.1, on the reverse strand, counting down.
TCTTTTTCCCATCTTTTAAATGGGTTGTTTTTCTTTTTATTTTCAAGATATAGGAGTTCTTTATATATGCAAGTTATAAGTTTCTTATCAGATATATGATTGCCAAATATTTTCTCCCACTGTGTGGGCTCCCTTTTTACTTTCTTGACAAACTCCTTTGAGGTGCAGAAGGCTTTAATTTTGAGGAAATCCCATTTATCTATTAGTTCTTTTGCTGCTCGTGCTTTTGGTGAGATATTCATAAATCCATTTCCTATTAAAAGGTCCTCTAGATGTTTCCCTACACTGCTTTCTAAGGTTTTTATGGTCTTGGCTCTTATATTTAGGTCTTTGATCCATCTTGAGTTGATCTTTGTATAAGGTGTGAGATGGTAATCCTCTTTCATTTTTCTACATATGGCTATCCAGTTCTCCAGACACCATTTGTTGAATAGGCCACTGTCTCCCAATTGAGAGGGTTTGGTGGCTTTATCAAATATTATGTGGCTATATATGTGAGGTTCTATATCAGAGCTTTCAATTCGATTCCATTGGTCTATGTGTCTTTCCTTATGCCAATACCATGCTGTTTTCACCACCGTAGCTTTATAGTATGTTTTGAAGTCACGTAGTGTGATTCCTCCAATTTCGTTTTTCTTTTTCAGTATGTCTTTGGCTATTCGGGGTTTCTTTCCTTTCCAAATAAATTTCATAGTTAGTTTTTCTAGTTCCTTAAAGAAGGCTGCGTTGATTTTTATTGGGATTGCATTGAATGTGTAGATCAATTTTGGTAGGATAGACATCTTAATAATGTTCAGTCTTCCTATCCATGAACAAGGAATAGTCTTCCATTTATTTAGGTCTTCTTTGATTTCCTTGAACAATCTTGTATAATTCTCGTTGTATATGTTCTTTATTTCTTTAGTTAAATTTATTCCTAAGTATTTGATTTTTTTATTTACTATTGTGAATGGTATTTGTTTCTTGATTTCCTCCTGATCTTGCTGATTATTGGTGTACAGAAATGCTACTGATTTTTGCGCATTGATCTTATAACCTGCGACTTTACTAAACTCATTTATGTGTTCTAGGATCTTCGTTGTAGATCTCTCAGGGTTTTCTATGTATAGGATCATGTTATCTGCAAATAATGAAATTTTGACTTCTTCCTTTCCAATTTGAATGCCTTTTATTTCTGGTTCTTGCCTCAGTGCTCGTGCAAGTACTTCTAAGACAATGTCAAATAGGAGCGGAGACAGTGGGCATCCTTGTCTTGTTCCTGAGTTTAGAGGGAAGGAGTCTAGGATTTCTCCATTGTAAACAATATTGGCTTTAGGTTTTTCATATATACTCTTTATCATGTTCAAAAAATTCCCTTGTATTCCAATCTTTTGGAGTGTTTTTATCAAGAAAGGGTGCTGTATTTTGTCAAATGCTTTTTCTGCATCAATAGATATAATCATATGATTTTTTTCCTTCAATCTGTTTATATGGTGTATTACGTTGATTGATTTTCTTATGTTGAACCATCCTTGCATACCTGGGATGAATCCCACTTGGTCGTGGTGTATAATACGTTTAATATATTGTTGAATACGATTAGCAAGTATTTTGTTAAGTATTTTAGCGTCTAGGTTCATCAGAGAAATTGGTCTGTAATTTTCCTTTCTTGTGATGTCTTTGTTTGGCTTTGGTACTAGGGTAATGTTGGCATCATAGAAGGAGTTGGGTAATGTTCTTTCCGTTTCGATGTTTTGGAATAGTTTCAGCAGGATTGGTGTCAGTTCTTTCTGGAATGTTTTGTAGAATTCACCTGTGAAGCCATCTGGCCCTGGGCTCTTCTTAGTTGGGAGATTTTTGATAACTGATTCTATCTCTCTGCTTGTGATTGGTTTGTTAAGATCATCAATTTCTTCTTTTGTCAATATGGGCTGCTTATGTGTTTCTAGGAATTTGTCCATTTCCTCTAGATTGTCATTTTTGTTGGAATATAGTTTTTCAAAATATCCTCTTATGATAGTCTTTATTTCTGTGGGGTCAGTGGTGATATCGCCTTTCTCATTTCTTATTTTGTGTATTTGCATCTTCTCTCTTTTTTTCTTTGTTAGTGTTGCTAAAGGTTTGTCAATTTTGTTAATCTTTTCAAAAAACCAGCTCTTGGTCTTGTTTATCTGTTCAAGTGCTTTCTTATTTTCTATTTCATTTAGTTCTGCTCTTATCTTTGTTATTTCCTTCCTTCTTCTTCCTGTTGGCTTACTTTGTTGTTGTTTTTCTAATTCCTTCAAATGTGCAGTTAGTTCTTCGATTTTTGCTCTTTCTTCTTTTTTGATATATGAATTGATGGCTATAAACTTCCCTCTCAGTACTGCTTTTGCTGCATCCCATAAATTTTGGTATGTAGTGTTATCATTATCATTTGTTTCAAGGTAGTCATTGATTTCTTTTGAGATTTCCTCTTTGACCCACTGTTTTTCTAAGAGTGTGCTGTTTAATTTCCAAATCGTGGTGTGAAATCTGGGCTTCTGTCCCTTGCAAATCTCCAGCTTGACTCCATTGTGGTCAGAGATAATGTTTTGTATGATTTCAATCTTTCTGAATTCGTTCAGCCTCTCTTTGTGGCCTAGCATATGATCTATCTTGGAGAATGATCCATGTGCTCTTGAGAAAAATGTATATCCTGCTGTGTTTGGGTGTAGCGATCTATATATGTCTATTAGATCGAGCTCCTCTAATATACTATTCAGATGTTTTGTTTCTTTGGTGATTCTCTTTTGAGATGTTCTGTCCAGAGTTGATAGTGGTGTATTAAAATCCCCCACTATAATTGTAGATGTATCTATTCTTTCACTTAGTTTTTCCAGCGTTTGCCTGACGTATTTAGAGGCACCCTTGTTAGGGGCATAGATATTTATGATTGTTCGATCTTCTTGACAGATTTTCCCTTTCACTAAAATGTAGTATCCTTCTTTGTCTCTCACAATTGTTTCACATTTAAAGTCTATTTTGTCTGATATTAATATAGCTACTCCTGCCTTTTTTTGGTTATTGTTAGCTTGTATGATTGTTTTCCAGCCATTCACTTTCAATCTCCATGCGTCTCTGGGTCTAAGATGTGTCTCTTGTAGACAGCATATGGATGGGTTATATTTCCTTATCCAATGTCCCAGTCTGAATCTTTTGATAGGTGAGTTTAATCCGTTGACATTCAGTGTTATTACTATCAAGGAATTATTTGTGTTAGCCATATTTTGATTGGATTTGTGTTTGTCATATTTTGTTTGTATATTTTTTTGGTCTTTTTTGTTGTTGTTGTTGGTCTTATACTCTCTTCCAACTTTGCCTTTCCTGTTTTTTCCTTTCTTCCTGCAGAACTCCCTTTAGAATTTCTTGAAGGGGAGGTTTCTTGTTGGTATACTCTTTCAGTTTCTGTTTGTCTGTGAATATTTTGAACTCTCCATCATGTTTGAATGCTAGTTTAGCTGGATAGAGTATTCTTGGTTGGAAATTTTTTTCCTTTAGTACCTTGACTATATCATACCACTGTCTTCTTGCCTCCATGGTTTCAGAAGAGTAATCAGCACTTAATCTAATTGAGCTTCCCTTGTATGTGATGGTTTTCTTTTCTCTTGCTGCTTTTAGGATTTTCTCTTTGTCTTGAGCCTTGGATAATTTGATAAGTATATGTCTTGGGGTGGGCCTGTTGGGGTTTATGACTAGTGGAGTGTGCTGTGCTTCTTGGATATGTACATCTGTCTCTTTCAGTAGATTTGGGAAGTTTTCAGCCATTATTTCCTGCAACACTCCTTCTGACCCCTTTCCCTTCTCTTCACCTTCTGGAATGCCTATAATACGTATGTTTGAGCGTTTTGCATTGTCATTCAGGTCCCTAAATCCTAATTGGATTTTTTCTATCTTCTTATTGACCCATTCTACTATCTGTTTGATTTCTGATGTACTGTCTTCCACATCACTAATTCCCTGCTCTGTCTCTTCTAGTCTGCTGATATTTGCTGCAAGTGTATTTTTGATTTCTTGAACTGTGGTGTTCATTCCCATCATATCTGTTATGTTTTTGCGTGTGTCTGCAATTTCCCCTCCAAGTGATATCTTCATGTTGTTAACCTCTTTCATTAATGCATCAAATTTGTCGGTGATAAATGTTCTGAGTTCTTTCATTGCTTGTGCCAAGTTTTGCTCCCCTTCGTGATTATTGGTTTGTTGATTGGATTCAGTCATGTTTTCCTGATTATTGGTTTGGTTTGTAGATTTTTGTTGCTTTCTGGTCATCTCTTTATTTTGACGAATTTAATCAGTTCCTTAGCTTCTTTGTCTGCTTTTGGAGGTTAATTAGTTGTTATTTTTGCATAGGTGTTATATCTTCTCTTTGTCACTTTTTTCTTCTTACTCAAGTTACTTGTTGTTGGTTAAGTTCACTTTAGAAGAAAGTATTAGTGTTGGGAAAAGGCAATTGTGTCAGCAAGGGTAAAGTGTAAAGTGGTATTGGTAATGTATGTTAACAAAGCAAGAATATGAGATCTGGGAGGATGGAGGTTAGATTCATGTAGATCGTATAGAGTTATAGCTGTAGGTAGAGTATCTTTTATGAAGTAGATGACTGAATATAGGCGGAATATGGTATGAACTACAAAGCTATTGTTTTCATGAGAGAAGGAAAAAGAAAAGAAAGGTAATAGTTTCAAGAGTGGATAACAGACAGAAAACAGAACAAAGGTATTAGAAATTAAGAGTTAGACACTTTGTGGATCAAAGAATGGGAGGTGGGGGGTGGAATATAGGAGAGACAGTAGATGATAGTGGTTATCAAGATGCAGGGGAAGAGGGATAGTGTAGGTAGCCTAAATCAGTTCACACAGAAATGAGGCAGTGGAGGATGGGAAAACCCAGCAAATGTGAGGTGTTCCCTGTAGCATGTATTGTGTACTTGAATTAAAATAAAATAAGTGGAAAATGAGAGACAAGAGGGAAAGAGAGAACCAAAAAAAAAAAAACCACTAATTATAATAAAGAAAAAAAGAAAGACAAGAAGAAAGGAAGAAAGAAAAAGAGGATAGGCAAGCGGTGGGGAACAGATGGGGGGAGAGAGATACAGGTATACACGTGTCACAATTGCAACACTATCTAAAACAACAACCAAAAAAACCCCTAAATATCTGTATAAAAAAAAGAAAAAGGACTTTGGGGGAGACGCTAGGAGAAAAGACTAGGGGATAATGCAATATTAGCAATCAGGGCATCAAAAAGAGTAAAAAATAAGATAAAGTGAAAATAAAAACAAAACAATATGAACCATTAAAGATAAAACGCAAACATTGAGGTCCAGGGCACTCAAGGACCCCAGGTAGACCCCAGAGCGTGATGGATTCAGGGGTGGAAAGTCTGAGACACTGAAGACTCAAGAGGTGTGAGTCTGGGGTGTGGACCGCCAGAGTTCAGGGGACCCAGACCTGGCAAGCTCAAATCTGGTCCACAGAAAGCTTAGGAGCCCCGCAGTGCAACACAGCCCTCAGGGATCCCCGTAGCTGGGTGCCAGCCCTGTGGGGGAAGCCAGATCTGCGAATTTTATATTGAATTTCTGATCCCTGAAATTCACCTAACTCCTAAGGTATCAGCCTTTGGACAGCTCCCTCCCTGTGCTCCCTCGCAACGGCCACTTGAGGGCGCCTCTACACCACGGCCAGTTCAATGACCCAGATCCCAAGCCCCGCCGGGTGGGGTGGGCTTCAGCTGGAAACGCCGAAAACAGACTCTAAGATCCGAAATCCCAAACTTCGCAAAATATCCTCCAATCAGCTTCCAGACGTGTCCTCCTCCCTCACTGCACCCTACAACAGTCTCCCAATTGTGTCCCCTTATTGTCCAAAATCCAATTCCGTTGCAGATCGGCAGCCGGACCTGTGGGGATGGGGCTACAGGCGGAAGCACTGCCCCCCCTGTCCGGCGACCAAAAACGTCCCCCGCTTCACAAGAAAACACCGTCTGTCTCCCCAAATCAATCTGCAAAGGAGTCTTGTCCCAACAATCCCTCACCAGCCAGCCCAGTATCCGCGAATTTCTCAGCACCGCAAAGCCTCTAGTAAAAGGAAAAAAAAAAAACAAAAACCCTGGCCGCCGCGGCTCCGGAGCTTCAGGAGCACCCGCTACCGCGGCTCCGCCCACCCAAGGAGGGAACTTCCCGAGCCCAGCTGGGACCTCCGTTTATATATTATAGATGTATCCTCTCTGTTACCTTCCCACCGAATTGACGTCCAGACACCTTCCAACCAGCAAAAATCCCCAAAACAGCGCGGTCTCAAAGAGCCTTCAACGCTGCCCAGCCGCCCCCTGCAGAGACACTACCAGGCAAGCTCACGCAGCCACCATCTTGCCGAAAAGCCTTCATCATCATTTTATCTTGACGAGTTTAATCAGTTCCTTAGCTTCTTTGTCTAGTCCTGGGGGTTAATTAATTGTTGTTCATGCATAAGTGTTATGTCTTCTCTTTGTCACTTTGTTCTTTTTACTCTATTTTCTTGTTGTTGGCTAAGTTCACTTTGAAGGAAAATATGAGGGCCAGGGAAAACAACATGAGTAAGAAAAATATGTATAAAGTAGTATTGATAATAGATGTTAACAGAGCAAAAATGTGAAATCTGGGAGAATGTATATTAGTCTCATGTAAGCTGTTTAGAGTTATATCAGTAAGTAGAGTACCTATAATGATACAGTCAACTGAATATGGGGAGGAATATAGTATGAATTAAAAAGCCAGTGTTTTCATGAGAGAGGGAAAGAGAAAAGAAAGACAATAATATCAAGAGTTAATAAAAGACAGAAAACAGAACAAAGGTATTAAAAATTAAACATCAGACAATTTGGGGCCAAAGAAAGGGAGGTGGAGTGTAAGAGAGACATTTGATGATGGAGGATAGTAAGATGTGTGGGAAAGGGGATAGTGTAGGTGGCCAATATCAATTCACACAGAAACGAGGAAATGGAGTATGAGGAAACACAGCAAATGTGAAGCGCTCCCTGCAGCACCTATTATATAAATAATGTAAAATAAAATAAGAAGAAAAAGAGAGAAAAGATAAAAAGAGAGAAGAAAAAAGGTTGTGGCCAAAGAAAAAGGATGGAAACAAGCAAGAGAAAGAAAATGAGAAAGAAAACTAAATAAATGAAAAAGGACTTTGGGGGAGAAAATGGGAGAAAAACCACAAGATAATGCAATATTAGCAACCAAGACAGAAAAAAAAAAGAAAAAAAGAAAAAAACACAAATGCCTAGTGCTTGAACAATCAAGGACCTCAGATGAACCTCAGGGTGTGGTGGATTTAGGGATTAGAAATCTGTGATATTGCAGACTCAAGGTGTGTGAGTCTCTGGAGCATGGGCCACCAGGGTTTAGGGGACATATACCTGGGAACCATGCATCCATTTAACAGGGGGCCTGGGAGCACTGCAACGCAGCATAGCCTTCAGAGATCCCTGCAGGTGCATGCCAGTCCTGGGGGGGTCCCGCCCACAAACTCTGATCTCCATGTCAAATGCCCAAAATTCCACCTCTCACAAGAATCTCTTCTGTCACTGTCTCACCAACTCGACATCCAGACACCTTCTGCCCTGCAAGCCCCCAAAACAGACTGCTGGGGGTGCTGCTGCACTACAAAGAGTTCAGGGACTGCTGTGGCCTGGCAGCCAGCTGTAGGGGAAGGGGCTCCAGTCAGAACCCCTGACCTCCGAGTCAGAAATCCAAAATTCCACTTCTCACAGGAATCTCCTCCGTCATTGTCTCACCAAATCAACTTCCAGACACCTCCAGCCCAGCAGGTCCCTGAAACATATCGCTCAGAGCTTGGGAACTCCCCAGTGAAGCAAAGCCTCCAAGAATCACCAACTCTGGACCGCCAGCCCCAGGGGGAAGTGTTCCATGGATGACCCTGACCTCCATGAAAGAAACCCAAAATTCTACCTCTTATAAGAATCTCCTCTGTCACTGCCACACCAAATCGATGTACAGACACCTCCTACCCTGCAAACACCCGAAACAGCCCGGTCCAGCAGGACTCCAATCCTTCTCAGCCACTTCTTTGAAGGAGAGATTATAAGGTGCACTCACTCAGATGCCATCTTCCCCTGCCATGTCTTTTCACTTTCTTGTCAAACTCCTCTGAAGTGCAGAAGGCTTTAATTTGGAGGAAGTCCCAGTTATCTATTTGTTTTTTTGCTGCTCATGCTGTTGGTGTGAAGTTCATGAAGCCATTTCCTATTACAAGGTGGTTTATATGCTTCGCTACACTGCATTCAAAAGTCTTTATGGTCTTGGCTCTTATATTTAGGTTTTTGATCCAACTTGAGTTGATTTTTGTATAAGGTGTGAGATGGTAATCCTTTTTCATTCTTTTACATATGGATATCCAGTTCTCCAGACATCATTTTTTGAATAGGCCATTCTCTCCCAGTTGAGAGGGTTTGATTGTTTTATAGAATCTTATAGGACTATATATATGAGGATCTATATCAGAATTCCGAATTCGGTTCGATTGGTCTGTGTGTCTCTCTTTGTGCCAATACCATGCTGTTTTCACTACTGTAGCTTTGTAGTATGTTTTGAAGTCAAGTAGTGTGATTCCTACAATTTCGTTTTTCTTTTTCAATATGTCTTTGGCTACTCGGGGCCTCTTTCCTTTCCAAATAAATTTCATTGCTAGTTTTTCTAGTTCCTTAAAGAGTGCTGTGTTGATTTTATTGGGATTGTATTGAATGAGTAGCTCAGTTTTGGTAGGATAGACATCTTAATAATATTTAGTCTTCCTATCCATGAAGAGGGTTTATTCTTCCATTTATTTAGATCTTTGATTTTCTTGAACAGTCTTGGGTAGTTCTCTGTGTATAAGTTTTTTACATCTTTAGTTGAATTTATTCCTAGGTATTTGATTTTTTATTTACTATTGTAAATGGTATTTGTTTCTTGATTTCCTCCTGAGCTTGCTCATTATTGGAGTACAGAAATGCTACTGGTTTTTGTGCATTGATCTTATAAACTGCCACTTTACTAAACTCATTTATCAGTTCTAAAAGTATTGCTGTAGACCTCTCAGGGTTTTCTATATGTAGGATCATGTCATCTACAAATAATGAAATTTTGACTTCTTCCTTTCCAATTTGAATGCCTTTTATATCTGGTTCTTGCCTCAGTGCTCGAGCAAGTACTTCTAAGACAATGTTAAATAGAAGTGGTGAGAGTGGGCATCCTTGTCTTGTTCCTGATCTTAGAGGGAAGGATTTTAGGATTTCACCATTGTAAATGATGTTGGCTGTGGGTTTTTCATATATACTCTTTATCATGTTCAAAAAATTTCCTTGTATTCAGATCTTTTGGAGTGTTTTTATCAAGAAAGTGTGCTGTATTTTGTCAAATGCTTTTTCTGCATCTATAGATAGAATCATGTAACATTTTTCCTTCAATCTGTTTATATGGTGTATTACATTGATTGATTTTCTTGTGTTGAAACATCCTTGCATACCTGGAATGATTCCCACTTGGCCATGTTGTATAGTTCATTTACTGTGTTGTTGGATACTATTAGCAAGTATTTTGTTGAGGATTTTTGCACCTAGGTTCATTAGAGAAAGTGTTCTGTAATTTTCCTTTCTTGTGGTGTTTTTGTTTTGCTTTGGTACTAGGGTAATGTTGAGATAATAGAATGAGTTAGGTAATGTTCCTTCTGTTTCGATTTTTTGGAAGAGTTTCAGCAAGAATGGTGTTAGTTCTTTTTGGAATGTTTTGTAGAATTCACCTGTGAAGCCTTCTGGCCCTGGGCTCTTCTTAGCTGGGAGATGTTTAATGACTGATTCTATCTCTTTACTTGTGTTTGGTTTGTTGAGATCATCAATTTCTTCTTTCATCAATATAGGATGCTTTTGTGTTTCTAGGAATTTGTCCATTTCCTCTGAATTGTCAGTTTTGTTGTAATATAGCTTTTCAAAGTATCCTCTTATAGTCTTTACTTCTGTGGGGTCAGTGGTGATATCTCCTTTCTCATTTCTTATTTTGTCTATTTGCATCTTCTCTCTTTTTTCAGTGTTAGTATAGCTAAGGGTTTGTCAATTCTATTGATCTTCTCAAAGAACCAGCTCTTGGTTTTGTTTATCTTTTCGAGTGCTTTCTTATTTTCTATTTCATTTAGTTCTGCTCTTATCTTTGTTATTTCTTTCTTTCTTCTTCCTGTGGGGTTATTTTGTTGTTTTTTACTATTTCCTCCAAATGTCCAACACATTCTTCAATTTTCGCTCTTTCTTCTTTTTTGATGTATAAATTTATGGCTATAAATTTCCCTCTCAGTACTGCTTTTACCGCACCCCATAAGTTTTGGTATGTTGTGTTATCCTTATCATTATTTTCAAGGTAGTTATTAATTTCTTTTGAGATTTCCTCTTTGACCTACTGTTTTTCAACGAGTGTGCTGTTAAATTTCCATATTGCAGTGTGCAATCTGTGCCTCTGGCCCTTGCAGGTTTCCAGCTTCACTCCACTGTGGTCAGAGATATTATTTTGTATGATTTCTATCTTTCTGAATTCATTGAGCCTTTCTTTGTGTCCTTGCATATAGTATATCTTGGAGAATGATCCATGTGCACTTGAGAAAAATGTATATCCTGTTGCATTCGGGTATAATGATCTGTATATATGTCTATTAGATCCAGTTCCTCTAATATACTGTTCAAAGTTTTTGTTTCTTTATTGATTATCTTTTGAGATGTTCTATTCAAATTTGATAGTGGTGTATTAAAATCTCCCACTATAATTGTAGAGGCATCTATTCTTTCACTTAGTTTTTCCAGTGTTTGCCTCATGTATTTGGAGGCGCCCTTGTTAGGATCATAAATATTTATGATTGTTCATTCTTCTTGAAAGATTATCCCTTTCACTAATATGTAGTATCCACCTTTGTCTCTCACAATTGTTTCACATTTAAAGTCTATTTTGTCTGATATTAATATAGCTACTCCTTCCTTTTTTTTGTTTATTGTTTGCTTGTGAGATTGTTTGCCAGACATTCAATTTCTACCTCCATGAATCCCTGGGTATAAGATGTGTTTCCTGTATACAGCATAAAAATAGTCCATATTTCCTTATCCAATCTTCCAGTGTGCATCTTTTGATAGGTGAGTTTAATCCATTGACATTCATTGTTATTTCTTTCAAAGAATTATTTATGTTGGCCATATTTTGTTTGGACTCGCATTTGTCATATTTTGGTTTGTTTGTTTTTTCTCCTTTTATCTTTTTTGTTGTTTTTTAACTCTCTTTCAACTCTGCATCTCCTGTTTTTTTCTTTCTTTCTGCAGAACTCCCTTAAGTCTGTCTTGAAGGGCATGGTTGTTGTTGGTGTACTCTGTTAATTTCTGTTTATTTGTGAATATTTTGAACTCTCCATCATTTTTGAATGCTAGTTTAGCTGGGTAGAGTATTCTTGGTAGGAATTTTTTTCTTTTAGTACCTTGACTGTGTCCTACCACTGCCTTCTTGCCTCCATGTTTTTGGATGATAAATCAGCACTTAATCCTATGGAACCTCCCTTGTATGTGATAGTTCTCTTTTCTCTTGCTGCTCTTATAATTTTCTCTTTGTCTTGAGCATTGGATAATTTGACAAGTATATATCTTGGGGTGGGCCAGTTGGGATTTTTGGTGTTTGGGGTGCATTGTGCTTCCTGGACGTGTACATCCATCTCTGTCAGTAGATTTGGGAAGTTTTCAGCCATTATTTCCTGCAACACCCCTTCTGTCCCCTTTCCCTTCTCTTCTCCTTCTGGGATGCCTATAATACGTATGTTTGTGCATTTTGCATTGTCATTCAGGTCTGTAAACCCTGCTGGATTTTTTCTATGTCTTTATCAACCAGTTCTACTATCTGTTTGATTTCAGATGTACTATCTTCCACATCACTAATTCTCTCCTCTGCCTCTTCTAATCTGCTGCTATTTTCTGAGAGTGATTTTGATTTCTTGAACCGTGGTGTTCATCACTATGATATCTGTTATCTTTGTGTGTATGTCTGCAATTTCCTCTCCAAGTGTTTTCTTCATTTTGTTAATCTCTTCCTTTACTTCATTAAGTTGGTCTCTAATATATGTTTTGAGTTCTCTAATTACTTGCCCATTCTTCTGCTCCCCTTCCTGTTTTTTAGTTTGTTCATTGGATTTGGCCATGTTTTCCTGATTATTGGTTTGGTTTGTAGATTTTTGTTGCTGTCTGGTCATCATTTTATCTTGATGGGTTTAATCAGTCCCTTAGCTTCTTTGTCTAGCCTGGGGGATTAATTAGTTGTTGTTCATGCATAAGTGTTATGTCTTCTATTTGTCACTTTGTTCTTCTTACTCTTTTTTTCTTGTTGCTGGCTAAGTTCACTTTGAAGGAAAATATTAGGGCCAGGAAAGCAAAATGAGAAGAATAGAAAATGTATAAAGAAGTCTTGGTAATAAATGTTAACAGAGCAAGAATGTGAGATCTGGCAGAATCAATATTAGACTCATTTAAGTTGTGTAGAGTTACAGCAGTAAGTAGAGTATCTATAATCAGTCAGTCGACTTAATGTGGGGAGGAATATAGTGTGAATTAAAAGACCAGTGTTTTCATGAGAGAGGGAGAGAGAAAAGAAAGACAATAATATAAAGAGTGGATAAAAGACAGAAAACAGAACAAGGTATTAGAAATAAAAAGTCAGAAAATTTGGGGGCCAAAGAAAGGGAGGTAGAATATAGGAGAAACAGCAGATAATGTAGGATAGAAAGATGTGGATTGAAAGGGGTTGTGTACATTGCCAAAGTCAATGCACACAGAAAAGTGGAAATGGAGGATGAAGAAACACAGCAAGTGTGAAGCACTTCCTGCAGCACCTCTTGCAGGAATCCCCTCTGTCACTATCCCACTAAATCAATGTCCAGACAACTCCTGCCCTGCAAACACCTGAAACAACTCTGTCCAGCAGGACTCCAACCCTACTCAGCCCCTTCTTTGCAGAAGAGATCATGAGGTGCACTCACTCAGATGCCATCTTGACCCACCTCCTCCGATCATATGATTTTTTCCTTCAATCAGTGGATTTTCTTATGTTGCACCATCCTTGCATACCCAGAATGAGTCCCACTTGCTCATGGTGTATAATTCATTTAATGTGTTGTTGAATATGATTAGAAAGTATTTTATTGAGGATTTTGCATATAGTTTCATTAGAGATATTGGTATGTAATTTTCCTTTCTTGTGGTGTCTTCATTTGGCTTTGCTACTAGAGTAATATTGGCATCATAGAATGAGTTAGCAATATTCCTTCTGTTTCAATTTCTTGGAAGGTTTAAACAAGACTGGTGTTAGTTTTTTCTGGAAAGTTATGTAGAATTCACCTGTGTAGTCATCAAGCCCAGAGTTCTTAGTTGGGATGATTTTAGTGACTGCTTCTATCTCTTTACTTATGATTGGATTGTTGAGATCATCAATTTCTTCTTTCATCAATGTAGGCTGCTTATGTGTTTCTAGAATTTGTTCATTTCCTATGAATTGTCCTTCTTATTGGCATACATGTTTTCAAAATATTCTCTTATGGTAGTCTTTATTTCTGAGGGGTCAGTAGTAATATCTCCTTTCTCATTTCTTATTTTGTGAATTTACATCTTCTCTCTTTGTTTTGGTTAGTCTAGCTAATGGATTATCAATTTTATTTATTGTCATAAAGAGCAAGCTCTTGGTTTTGTTTATTTTCTCAAGTGCTTTCTTATTTTCTATTTCATTTAGTTCTCCTCTGAGCTTTGTTCTTTCTCTTTCCTTCTTTCTTTCTCTCTCTCTCTTTCTTTCTTTCTTTCTTTCTTCTTCCTTTGGGTTTAGTTTGTTTTTTTTTTTTACTAATTCCTCAAAGTTTGTAGTTTGATCTTCAATTTTAGCCCTTTATCCTTTTTGATGTATGACTTTAAGGCTGTAAGTTTCCCTCTCAGTACTGCTTTTCTTGTATCCTGTAAGTTTTGACGTGTTGTGTTACCATTTTCATTAGTTTCAAGGTAGTTACTAATTTCTTTTGAGATTTCACCCTTGACCCACTGTTTGTCTAAGTGTATGTTGTTTAACTTCCAAACTTGTTGCCAAATCTCGGTATCTGGCCCTTGCAGATTTCCAGCTTCATTCGACTGTGGTCAAAGAAAATATTTTATATGATTTCAATCTTTCTGAATTTACAGAGATTTTTTCTGTGGCCTAGAATGTGGTCTGTCTTGGAGAATGATCCAGGTGCACTTGAGAAGAATGTATATCCTGCTGTATTAGGGTGACATATTCTGTATATTTCTAGTAGGTCCAGCTCCTCTAAAATATTGTTCATACTCCATTTTACTTTCCTTTTATCTACTTTTTAAAAAATTATATTTTATTTATTCATTTTTTAAAAAATATTACTTTCAAAAAATATGAGGTCCCCATTCACCCCCACAGCCCCAAGCCCGCCACTCCCCCCGCAATAACACACACTCCCATCATCATGACACATCCACTGCATCTGGTGAGTACATTTCTGGGCATCGCTGCACACCATGGCCTGTGGCCCACACCATAGCCCACACTCTCCCATGTTCCATCCAGGGGGCCATGGGAGGACACACAATATCGAGCAATTGTTCCCGCAGCACCACCCAGGACAACTCCAAGTCCGGAAAATGCCTCCACATCTCATCTCTTACTCCCATTCCCTGCACCCAGCAGCCACAATGGCCACCCTTTCCACACCAATGCCACACTTTCTCGATTATCAAACCCAATAGTTCATGAATAGAATATCATTAAATCCACTCTAAACCTTACTGTATTCCTCCTTCCTGTGGTTCTTGTCTTGGTGGTGTCCATTCCACATCTATGCCAAGAGGGGGCTTAGATTCCACATGGATACTGGCTGCAATCCTCCTGCTTTCACTTGTAGGAACTCTAGGCTCCATGGTGTGGTGGTTGACATTCTTCAGCTCCATGTTAGCTGAGTGGGGTAAGTCCAATAAATCAGAGTGTAGGAGCTGAAGTCTGTTGAGGCTCAGGGCCTGGCTATCATATTGTCAGTCCAGAGATTCAAATCCCCTAGATATATCTTAAACCCCAGCACCAACTACAATTCCAGTAAAGTAGCATGCAAGTCTTGTGAAAAGAGATCCCATCTGAGTCCAGTGTCATCAGGCAGAAACATCAACAACAAAGAAGGGCCAACTGACATGGCAGTGAACCCCATCTGCCATGACCATAGAACCCGTGGATCTCTTAAGCCCTCAAAAGAACCAATACCTGGGGTTGTATCTACTTTATCTGTCTCTGAGACTCTGCTCAGGTGTGGATGAGGGCAATCCTTCTGACAACCTCCAGACTCTTTTTTAGAGACTCATAGGCATATAAACTCATTTCTCCTTTCCATTTCCCCCTTACATTAGGTCAAACAGCATTTTAAACTCCTGTTATTATATGTAGACAGGGATATTCTTCTGGTCCACATTGAACCTTTAATTCAAGGTCATTTTCTTGTTGCATCATCAGCTGGTATTTGGTAGTGATCCCTTGGTGCCAGGGAGGCTCATCCCCATGTGTCATGTCCCATGCTGGGGGGAATGCATGGCATCTACACACTGAGTTTGGCTTTGAGACTGGCCACATTTGAGTAACATGAAGGCTGTCAGGAGGAAACTCCCAGGCACAGTGCTACTCTAGGCCTTGTTCTTATTTCAGACATATAGGCTCACAAGCATAGTCATTAGTATCAGGGGCTCACTGTTGGACCCTCATTCCTTCCTGGTTCTTACCGTTGCACCTGGGTGACTGCCGCTGCTCCCCTAGGGAACATGACAGAGCATCCCCAGCGAGGAACCCAGTACCCCCCCCAGCTGTTGTTTTAATTGTTTCCACTATGAGTATATTCAAACATTTCCATGCACCCTGGACACATGCTCTGTATAACTCCCGGTCAACCATATGCCCCCTGTTAATAACATCCCATATCAGTATTCCCCCACTACCATTGTTGAACCACTGTGTGATCCAAAACCTCCTGAAAAGTGAAGCCCAATATAATGCCCGGCTCCCTCAATGGTAAAATGAAATATAGCAATGACTGTAAAGGTTAGATATAGAATACATATTGATTTGGGAAAATTCTACATCCTATCTTCTTCTTTTCTTTTTTCCTGATTATTGAGCTCCTCTTCACAAGAGCCATAGATCACAGTAATTCATATACACAATATACAGTACCCCCATATAACCATTATAAAACCTTTTCCTTCCACAGTGATAATCTTTTAACTTATTCATATCATATTTATTGCAACTGATGTACAGATATTGAGACAATAGCTTTCAAACAGGGTAACATTTGTGTTTACATTGTGGTTCATACTTTAGGCTATACAGTTTTCTAAATTTTTTAGTTATCCTATGTTTTACATTATGGTTTACATTATTAGTCTGTCGTTCCCTATATGTTTTTGGTGTAATATTACATGTTTTATATCCATCCTTGTGTACTCTTGTGAAACACTTCTTTTGCCCTCACATTTAATTTGGTTCCATCTATTTTATATCTATTTCCCCCTAACCTTGGGGCCCACAGTGACAGTCAATCTTCATTTCTTGAGGAGCCATGTGCAGAGATACTTGCACCAGTGTTGAGGGCTTGACTTGCTGAACCACCCTAATGCCCTGGGAGCCACCATTTCTCTTGAGAGATACAGTTCCCTCTATTTGATGGCATTAGTCCTCCCCAGGATGAGGGTTTACCTTCACTCTCATTAAATGGGTCTCAACCCAATGGTATAACCCACTCTGGCAAAATGAGCATTCAGATATTCCCTAGGAGTCTGTCCTGGGTCAGATTATCCCCTTTGAGTGTCTTAAACAGGTAACGTTCCTAATTATATTTTGAAAAGGTTTTCTCAGCATTATACTCTCAACGAACACCCGACAATCTCCTATGTTCATATGTTGCCCCACCCTCTCCCCAAATTCTTGGTCAATATTACCCATCTGCCCATCCCTAGCCCCCTCAAACCAGCAAAGCCCCACCCAAGGGTAACCCTATGCCTCCATTTGATCCCTTCCTTATACACATACTTACCTCCAGCTTATCATAGATTTGACCCATGTAGATGTCAGCTTCCATCCTTCCTCTACCCCCCGATTTCCTTTAAGCCTATCTTCCAGTCTCTAGCTCTCTGAGGTAGCTTGCTTATTTCATATCATTGAGGTCATGTAGTATTTGTCCTTCAATGCCTGGGTTGCTTCACTCAACATAAGGTTCTCAAGATTCATCCATGCTATCACGTGTGTTTGTAGTGTATTTGTTCTTAAAGTCGAGTAGTATTCCATTGTATATATATACCACATATTATTGTTCCACTCATCTGTTGATGAGCATTTGGGTTGATTCCAGCTTTTGGCGATAGTAAACAATGCTGCTATGAACATTGGTGTCCATATATCGGTTTGTGTCCTTGTTTTCCGTTCTGCTGCATATATACCCAGCAGTGGAATTGCTGGGTCATATGGCAAATCTATGGTTAGATTTTTGAGAAACCGCCAAACTGGCCTCCAGAATGGTTGGATCCTTCTGCATTTCCACCAGCAGTGGATGAGTGTTCCCATTTGTTCACATCCTCTCCAGCATTTGTATTCTTCTGTTTCTTTCATAGCTGCCAATCTAATGGGAGTAAGATGGTATCTCATTGTAGTTTTGAGTTGCATTTCCCTGATAGCTAAAGATTTGGAGCATGTTTTCTTGTGCTTCTGGCCATTTGTATTTCTTCTTTGGAGAAGTGTCTGTTTAAATATTTTTCCCCTTTTTTAAATGGGTTATCTTTTTATTTTCAAGATATAGGAGTTCTTTATATATGCAAGTTATAAGTCTCTTATCAGATATATCATTGCCAAATACTTACTCTCATTGTGTAGCCTCCCTTTTTACTTTCTTGACAAAATCCTTTGAGGTGCAGAAGGCTTTAATTTTGAGGAAGTCCCATTTATCTATTTGTTCTTTTGCTGCTCATACCTTTGGTGTGATGTTCATGAAGCCATTTTCTATTCCAAGGTCTTGTAGATGTTTCCCTACACTGCTTTCCAGGGTCTTTAAGGTCTTAGCTCTTATATGTTGGTCTTTGATCCATCTTGAGTTGATCTTTGTAAAAGGTGTGAGATGGTAATCCTCTTTCATTTTTCTACATATGGATATCCAGTTCTCCAGGCACCATTTGTTGAATAGGCCATTCTCTCCCAGTTCGAGGGTTTGGTGGCTTTATCGAATATTATATGGCTATATATATGAGGTTCTATATCCGGACTTTCAATTCGATACCACTGGTCTGTGTGTCTCTCCTTATGCCAATACCATGCTGTTTTCACTACTGTATCTTTATAGTATGATTTTAACTCAGGTAGTGTGATTCCTACAATTTCGTTTTTCTTGTTCAATATGTCTTTGGCTATTCGGGGCCTCTTTCCTTTCCAAATCAATTTCATAGTTAGTTTTTCTAGTTCCTTAAAGAAGGCTGTGTTGATTTTTATTGGGATTGCATTGAATGTATAGATCAGTTTTGATAGGATAGACATCTTAATAATATTTAGTCTTCCTATCCATGAACAGGGAATATTCTTCCATTTATTTAGGTCTTCTTTGATTTCCTTGAACAGTCTTGTATAGTTCTTGGTGTATAAGTTTTTTACATCTTTAGTTAAATTTATTTCTAAATATATGATTTTTTTACTTACTATTGTGAAGGTTTTCGTTTCTTGATTTCCTCCTGATCTTGCTCATGATTGGTGTACAGAAATGCTAATGATTTTTGCTCATTGATCTTATAACCTGCTACTTTACTAAACTCATTTATGGGTTGTCGAAGCTTTGTTGTAGACCTCTCATGGTTTTCTCTGTATAGGATCATGTCATCTGTAAATAATGAAATTTTGACTTCTTCCTTTCCAATCCGAATGCCTTTTATATCTGGCACTTGCCTCAGTGCTCGAGCAAGTACTTCTAAGACAATGTTAAATAGAAGGGGAGAGAGTGGGCATCCTTGTCTTGTTCCTGACTTTAGAGAGAAGGATTTTAGGATTTTTTCATTGTAAACGATGTTGGCTGTGGGTTTTTCATATATACTCTTTATCATGTTCACAAAATTTCCTTGTATTCTGATCTTTTGGAGTGTTTTTATCAAGAAAGTGTGCTGTATTTTGTCAAATGCTTTTTCTGCATCTATAGATATAATCATAATCATGTGATTTTTTTCCTTCAATCTGTTTATATGGTGTATTACATTGATTGATTTTCTTATGTTAAACCATCCTTGCATACCTGGAATGAATCCCAGTTGGGCGTGGTGTAGAATTCGTTTAATGTGTTGTTGAATACGATTAGCAAGTATTTTGTAAAGTATTTTTGCATCTAGCTTCATTAGAGAAATCGGTCTGTAATTTTCCTTTCTTGTGGTGTCTTTTTTTGGCTTTGGTACTAGGGTAATGTTGGCATCATAGGAGGAGTTAGGCAATGTTCCTTCTGTTTCGATTTTTTGGAAGAGTTTCAGCAGGATTAGTGTTAGTTCTTTCCGGAATGTTTTGTAGAATTCACCTGTGAAGCCATCAGGCCCTGGAATCTTCTTAGTTGGGAGGTTTTTCATGACTGTTTCTATCTCTTTACGTGTGATTGTTTTGTTGAGATCATCAATTTCTTCTTTCCTCAATATAGGCTGCTTATGTGTTTGTAGGAATTTGCCCATTTCCTCTGAATTGCCATTTTTGTTGCAATATGGTTTTTCAAAGTATCCTCTTATGACAGTCTTTATTTCTGTGCGGTCAGTGGTGGTATCTCCTTTCTCAAATCTTATTTTGTGTATTTGTATCTTCTCTCTTTTTTTTTGTTAGTCTCGCTAAAAGTTCAGCAATTTTATTGATCTTCCCAAAAACCCAGCTCTTGTTCTTGTTTATCTTTTCAACTGCTTTCTTATTTTCTATTTCATTTAGTTCTGCTCTTATCTTTGTTCTTTCTTTCTTTCTTCTTCCTGTGGGATTACTTGTTTGTTTTTTTTACTAAGTCCTCCAAATGTGCAGTTCGTTCTTCAATTTTTGCTCTTTCTTCCTTTTTGATGTATGAGTTTATGGCTATAAATTTCCCTCTCAGTACTGCTTTTGGTGCATCCCATAAATTTTGGTATGTTGTGTTATCATTATCATTTGTTTCAAGGTAGTCATTGATTTCTTTTGAGATTTCCTCTTTGACCCACTGTTTTTCTAAGAGTGTGCTGTTTAATTTCCATATCTTATTATGAAATGTAGACCTCTGTCCCTTGCAGATTTCCAGCTTCACTCCACTGTGGTCAGAGATATTATTTTGTATGATTTTGATCTTTCTGAATTCATTAAGCCTTTCTTTGTGGCCTAGCATATGGTCTATCTTGGAGAATAATCCATGTGCACTTGAGAAAAATGTATATCCTGCTGTGTTTTGGTGTAATGTTCTGTATATGTCTATTAGATCCAGGTCCTCTAATATACTGTTCAAATATTACATTTCTTTATTGATTCTCTTTTGAGATATTCAGTCCAGAGTTAATAGTGGTGTACTAAAATCCCCCACTATAATTGTAGATGCATCTATTCTTTCACTTAGTTTTTCCAGCGTTTGCCTCACGTATATAGAGGCACCCTTCTTAGGAGCATAATATTTATGCTTGTTCGTTCTTCTTGTGAGATTGTCCCTTTCACTAATATGTAGTATCCCTTTTTGTCTCTCACAATTGTTTTGCATTTAAAGTCTATTTTGTCTGATATTAATATAGATACTTCTGCCTTTTTTTAGTTATTGTTTGCTTGTACGATTGTTTTCCAACTACTCACTTTTAGCCTCCATCAATCTCTGGGTCTAAGATGTGTCTCTTTTAGAATGCATATAAATGGGTCATATTTCCTTTTCCAATGTCCTGGTCTGTGTCTTTTGATAGGTGAGTTTAATCTGTTGACATTCAATGTTATTACTTTCAAGGAATTATTTTTGTTAGCCATATTTTGATTGGACTTGTGTTTGTCATATTTTGTTTGTTTTTTTCTTCTCTTTTTGTCTTTTTTGTTGTTCTCACACTCTCCTCCAACTCTGCCTGTCCTGTTTCTTCCTTTCTTCCTGCAGAACTGCCTTTAGAATTTCTTGAAGGGGAGGTTTCTTGTTGGCATACTCTTTCAAATTCTGTTTATTTGTAAATATTTTGAACTTTCCACCATTTTTCAATGCTAGTTTAGCTGGGTAGAGTGTTGTTGGTTGGAAATTTTTTCTTTTAGTACCTTGACTATATCCTACCCCTGCCTTCTTGCCTTCATGGTTTCAGATGAGAAATCAGCACTTAATCTTATGGAGCTTCCCTTGTATGTGATGGTTTTCTTTTCTCTTGCTGCTTTTAGAATTTTCTCTTTGTCTTGAGCATTGGATAATTTGACAAGTATATTTATTGGGGTGGACCTGTTGCGATTTATGATGATTGGGGTGTGTTGTGCCTCTTGGATATGTACATCTGTCTCTTTCAGTAGATTTGGGAAGTTTTCAGCCATTATTTCCTGCAACACTCCTTCTGAACCCTTCCCCTTCTCTCCTCCTTCTGGGATGCCTATAATACATATGTTTGTGCGTTTTGCATTGTTATTCAGGTCCCTAAGTCCTTGCTGGATTTTTTCTATCATTTTATTGATCATTTATACTATCTGTTTGATTTCCAATGTACTGACTTCCACATCGCTACTTCTCTGCTCTGCCTCTTCTAATCTGCTTCTATTTGCTGTGAGTGTATTTTTTATTTCTTGAACTGTGGTGTTCATTCCCATATCTGTTATCTTTTTGTGTATATCTGCAATTTCTCCTCCAAGTGTTGTCTTCATATTGTTAAACGCTTCCTTTACTTCATTAAATTTGTCTCTGATATATGTTCTGAGATATTTAATTACTTGTGCGAAATTCTGCTCCCCTTCCTGGTTTTTAGTTTGTTCAATGGATTCAGCCATGTTTTCCTGATTACTGGTTTGGTTTGTAGATTTTTGTTGCTGTCTGGTCATCATTTAATCTTGAAGTGTTTAATCAGTTCCTTAGCTTCTTTGTCTAGTCTTGGGGATTAATTACCTGTTTTTTTGCATAAGTGTTATATCTTCTCTTTGTCACTTTGTTCTTTTTATTCTAATTTCTTATTGCTGGCTGAGTTCACTTTGAAGGAAAGTATTAGGGCCAGGGAAAGCAACTGTGTAAGAAAGGAAAATGTGTAAAGTAGTATTGGTGATAAATGTTAACAGAGCAACAATATGAGATCTGGAAGGATAGATATTAGATTCATGTAAGTTGTGTAGAGTTATAGTAGTAAGTAGAGTACCTATAATGAGGTAATGGACTGAATATGGGAGGAATATGGTATGAGTTTAAAAGCTAGTGTTTTCATGAGAGAGGGAATGTGAAAAGAATGGCAATAGTTTCAAGAGAGGATAAAAGACAGAAAACAAAACAAAGGTATTAGAAAATAAGAGTTAGACAATTTGGGGATCAAAGAAAGGAAGGTGGAATATAGGAGAGACAGTAGATGATGGAGGATAACAAGATGTGGGGGAAAGGGGATAGTGTAGGTAGCCAAAATCAATTCACACAGAAATGAGGCAACAGAGCATGAGGAAACCCAGCAAATGTGAGGTGTTCCCTGCAGCACCTATTGTATGTGGACCATTGTCTATAAGGTGCAGAGGTGCCCAAAGATGTACTTACCAAATCCAATGGATGTGTCATGATGATGGAAACGAGTGTTGTTGGGGGGGGAGAGGGGGGGTGGGGGGGGTGGGGATGAATGGGACCTCACATATATATTTTTAATGTAACATTATTACAAAGTCAATAAAAAATTTTAATTAAAAAAAAAAGATAAAATAAAATAAGAAGAAAATCACAGACAAGAGAAAAGAGAGAAAAAATAGAGCAGAAAGAAAGTAAAATGGGGGGTGGGTAGAGAAAAGGGAGGGGAACAAGTAAGGAAAAGAAAAAAAGATATAGAACAACAACAACAGCAACAGAAAACCCTGAAATAAATGAAAAAAAGTACTTGGGAGATACAATGGGAGAAAAGACTAGGAAATAATGCAGTATTAGCAACCAGGACAATAAAAAATTGAAAATTAAAATTATATTTAAAAAAACACACAAACGTTGAGGGCTAGGACAATCAAGGACCTCAGATGGACCTCAGGGCGTGGTGGATTCAGGGATGGAAAGTCTGTGATATTGCAGACTTAAGAGGTTTGAGTCTCTGGGGTGTTGGCCACCAGGGTTTAGGGGACACAGACCTGGCAACCTCAAATATGGTTAACAGGGAGCCTGGGAGCACTGCAGAGCAACACAGCCTTCAGGGATCCCCACATCTGGATGCCAGCTCTATGTGGGTGGTCCCATCCACAAAGTCTGACCTATGTGTCAGAAACCCGCAATTCCCCCTCTCACTAGGGTCTCTTTCTGGCTGTATCACCAATTCGACTTCAGGACACCTCCTGCCCTGCAAGCCCCCGAAACAGCCAGTTAGGGGCTCCTCTATATTGCAGCCAATTTAAGGATGCTGTAGTTCTGCAGCCAGGCCTAGGGGCAGGGCTCTAGCCAGAATTGCTGATATCAGTGTCAGAAACCGAAAATCTCATGCCTCACAAAAGATTCCCCAAATCAGCTTCCAGATCGCTCCCACCCTGCAAGTCTCCAGAATAGCTTCCTGGTGATGTCTCTTTATTGCAAGTGATTTAAGGCCACTGCAGATCTGCAGCTTTGGGGCGGGGCTCTAGCCAGAAGTGCTATTATTCGTGTCAGAAATCTAAAATTCCCCACCTCACAAGAAACTCCCGTCTGTCTCACCAAATCGGTTTGCGAAGGCCTCCTGCCCTGTAAGCCCCTGAATAGCCCGCTCAGGGCTTATGAATTCCCCAGTACCACAGAGCCTCCAGGAATCACCGCCGCAGTGCCAGTGCCATGGTTCCGCCCGCCCCAGGGGGGAGTGTCCCGTGTGCAGCCCCTAACTCCGTGTAAGAGAGCCTCAATTTTATCTTTTACATGAATTTTCTCTGTTACTTTCCCACCAAATCAATGTCCAGACACCTCCTGCCCTGCAAAATCCCGAAACAGCCTGGTCCTCAAGAATTTCTAACGCTGCCCAACCGCTTCTTTGCAGGAGTGACTATAAGGTGCACTCACTCACCCACCATCTTGCCCTGCCTCCCGTTTTTCTTTATTAATTCTCTTTTGAGATGTTCTGTCCAAAGTTGATAGTGGTGTATTAAAGTCCCCAACTAAAATTGTACAGGCATCTATTGATTCACTTAATTTTTCCAGTTTTTGCCTCATGTATTTGGAGGTACCCTTGTTGGGAGCATAAATGTTTATGACTGTTCTTTTTTCCTGAAAGATTGTTCCTTTCACTAATATGTGATGTCTGTCTTTGTCTCTCTTAATTGTTTTGCATTTAAAGTCTCCTTTGTCTGATGAATACAGCTACTCCTGCCCTTTTTTGGTTATCGTTTGCTCGTATGATTGTTTTCCAGCCATTCCTTTTCAAGTTCCTTGAATCCCTGGGTCTAAGCTGTGTTTCATGTAGACAGCCTATAGATGGGTTATATTTCCTTATCCCTTCTTACAGTCTGTGTCTCTTCACAGGTGATCTTAATCCATTGACTTTTGTTGTTATTACTTTCAAGGAATTACTTCTTTTAGACATATTTTCTTTGGATTTGTGTTTGTCATATTTTGTTTGATTTTTTTCTTTTTGTCTTTTTAGTTGCTCTTACATTCTTCTCCAACTCTGTCTCTCTTGTTTTTTTCTTTCCTTCTGCAGAAATCCCTTTAATATTTCTTGAAGAGCAGGATTCTTGTTGGTGTACTGTATTAGTTTCTTTTTTTCTTTGAATATTTTGAACTCTGCATCATTTTTGAATGCTAACTTTGCTGGTTAGAGTGTTCGTGGTTGGAAATTTTTTTCTTTTAGTACCTTGACTATGTCATACCACTACCTTCTTGCCTCCATGGTTTCAGAAGGGAAATCAGCACTTAATCCTTTGGGACCTCCTTTGTATGTGATGGTTCTCTTTTCTCTTGCTTCTTTTAGTATTTTCTGTTTGTCCTGAGCATTGGATAATTTGACAAGTACATGTCTTGGGGTGGGGCTTTTGGGATTTATGCTGTTTGCTTTGCCTTGTGATTCCTGGACATGTACATCCATCTCCCTCAAAAGTTTTCTTAAGTTTTCAACCATTATTTCCTCCAACACCCCTTCTGTCCCCTTCCCTTGCTCTTCTCCTTCTGGGATGCCTATAATGCATATGTTTGTGTCTTTTGTATTGTCATTCAGGTTCCTAAGTCCCTGCTGGATTTTTTCTATCTTTTTATCTATCAGTTCTACTGTCTGTTTTATTTCAGATGTACTGTCTTCCACATTACTAATTCTTTCCTCTGCCTCTTCGAATCTGCTGTAATTTGCCAAGAGTGTATTTTTGATTTCTTGACTTTTGCTGTTCATCACCATCATATCCATTATATTTTGGGGTATGATTGCAATTTCTTCTTTATTCTCTCCAAGTGTTTTCTTCATATTTGTAATCTTTTCTTATATTTCATCACATTGGTTCCTAATGTATATTTTGAGAGCCTTAATTACTTTTTCAATGTTCTCCTCCTCTTCCTGGTTTTTAGTTTGTTCATTGGATTGGGCCATGGTTTCCTGATTATTAGTTTGGTTTGTAGTTTTTTTTGCTGTCTGCTCATCATTTTATCTTGATGGGTTTCATCAGTTGCTTAGCTTCTTTGTCTAGTTTAGGGTTTAATTAGTTGTTTTTTCATGCTTGTTAAGTCCTGTCTTTGTCACTTTGTTTTTCTCATTCTATTTCCTTGTTGTTGGCTAAGTTCACTTGAAAGAAAATATTAGGGCCAGAGGAAGCAAAAGCAGTAAGAAAAGAAAATGATTAGTAGTATTGATAGTCAATATTAACAGTGGAACCATGTGAGATCCAGTAGAATGTATATTAGGCTCATGTAAGGTATGTAGAGTTATAACTGTACATATAATGAGACAGTAAACTGAAATGGGGAGGAACATAATATGAATAAAAAGGCCAGTGTGCTCTGGGGAGAGGGAAAGAGAAAAGAAAGGACAATAATATAAAGAGTGAATATAAGACAGAAAAAAGAACAAAGGTATTAGATATGAATAGTCAGAAAAATTGGGGACCAATCAAAGAGAGGTGTAATGTAAGAGAAACAATAAATGATGGAGGATACAAAGATGTAGAGGAAAGTGGTTAGTGTTGGTGGCCAAATCAATACTTAGAGAAAAGAGGAAATTGAGGGTGAGGAAACAGAGCAAATGTGAAGTTCTCTGTGCAGCACCTAATATAAAAAATATTTTTTAAAAAGATGAGAAAGAAATAATAAAAAGGGAGAAAAGGAAGTATGGTGTGGAAAGCAAGCAAGGAAAAAGGGGAAAAAAAGAAGAAGAAAGGGCTGTGGGGGGATCAATAGGAAGGAAGAACAAGAAAACAAACCAGCAAAAAATACTAGACAAATTTTCAAGCAAGGAATCCTCTTTTCAGTTAGATAAAATGCATAAGGTTCTGACATTCCCTCTTTGTCACTTCCCTCTCTCCCAGGGCAATAGGAAATCTGTGTGGGGGGGGTCCAGGAGGAGATTCAAGTGGGTCCTTGTTGAACCAAATCACCAGAGAAAACAATGACTCTTAACTTCCAAAGAGATAGCACCCACACCTCACCAGAAACCCCAAATATTCTATTGGAAGCTTTCAAAACACGTCCTACAGTCCCTCTCCCTTACGTGTGCTACAGGAGAGCTAGTTGATATTCTGACTCCACCTTCTCCAAGACCAAATTTCCTATCCCAGGGCTTTTAGGTAAATTGGGCTTTCTCAGCAGATTCACCTCTCCTTTCTTTCCAGGCTCTCCCCAAGTCTGCTGGTATGCTCCTCTAAGCTCAAAAAAAAAAAACGCATGGGGGAGCCAGAAAATTGAACCTGCACTCATTTGGCCCCTCTGCACCTCCCACCAAAACCCTCCAATTCACGGATTCATTCCAAAAGCTGAGGGCTAGCATCATCCTGTACCTCAGGGAGGGCTGATCTCGGGAGAGGAAATTCCAGCATACTGTGGACTCAGAGAATGTGAGCCTGTGGAACATGGGCTATGGGGGCTTAGGGGTCATGTACCTGGGGACCACACTTCTGGGGAACACAGGGCTTTGGAATGTCACCACACTACCAAC